>NW_022437072.1:3821673-3832826 GCF_009761245.1 Sapajus apella
AAAAGGATCAATGCAACAAGAAGAGCTAACGATCCTAAATATATACGCACCCAATACAGGAGCACCCAGATACATAAGGCAAGTTCTTAATGACTTACAAAGAGACTTAGACTCCCACACAATAATAGTGGGAGACTTTAACACCCCATTGTCAACATTAGACAGATCAACCAGACAGAAAATTAACAAGGATATCCAGGACTTGAACTCAGACCTGGACCAAGCAAACCTAATAGACATTTACAGAACTCTCCACCCCAAATCCACAGAATATACATTCTTCTCAGCACCACGTCACACCTACTCTAAAATTGACCCCATAATTGGGAGTAAATCACTCCTCAGCTAATGCAAAAGAACGGAAATCGTAACAAACAGTCTCTCAGACCACAGTGCAATCAAGTTAGAACTCAGAATTCAAAAACTAACTCAGAACCGCACAGCTTCATGGAAACTGAACAACTTGCTCTTGAATGTTGACTGGATAAACAATGAAATGAAGGCAGAAATAAAGATGTTCTTCGAAACCAACGAGAATGAAGACACAACATACCAGAATCTCTGGGACACATTTAAAGCAGTCTCTAGAGGAAAATATATAGCAATAAGTGCCCACATGAGAAACAAGGAGAGATCAAAAATTGACACCCTATCGTCAAAACTGAAAGAGCTAGAGGAGCAAGATCAAAAAAAACTCAAAGTCTAGCAGAAGACAAGAAATAGCTAAGATCAGAGCAGAACTGAAGGAGATAGAGACACAAAAAACCCTTCAAAAAATCAATAAATCCAGGAGCTGGTTTTTTGAAAAGATCAACAAAATAGACAGACCACTAGCCAGATTAATAAAAAAGAAAAGAGAGAATAACCAAATAGATGCAATAAAAAACGATAAAGGGGATATCAACACAGATTCCACAGAAATTCAAACCATCATCAGAGATTATTACAAACAACTCTATGCACACAAACTAATAAACCTGGAAGAAATGGATAAATTCCTGGACACTTGCCTCCTGCCAAGCCTAAACCAGGAAGAAGCCGAAACCCTGAACAGACCCATAACAAGGTCTGAAGTTGAGGCAGCAATTAAGAGCTTACCACCCAAAAAAAGCCCAGGTCCAGATGGGTTCACAGCTGAATTCTACCAGACATACAAAGAGGAGCTGGTACCATTTCTTCTGAAACTATTCCAAACAATACAAAAAGAGGGAATTCTTCCCAAATCATTTTATGAGACCAACATCATCCTGATTCCAAAACCCGGCAGAGACTCAACAAGAAAAGAAAACTACAGGCCAATATCTATGATGAACATAGATGCAAAAATCTTCAATAAAATACTGACAAGCCGATTGCAACAGCACATCAAAAAGCTTATCCACCATGATCAAGTAGGCTTCATCCCGGGGATGCAAGGCTGGTTCAACATACGCAAGTCTATAAACGTAATTCACCACATAAACAGAACCAAAGACAAAAACCACATGATTATCTCAATTGATGCAGAGAAGGCCTTTGACAAAATTCAACAGCCCTTTATGCTAAAAACACTCAGTAAGCTAGGTATCAATGGAACGTATCTCAAAATAATAAAAGCTATTTATGACAAACCAACAGCCAATATCATACTGAATGGGCAAAAACTGGAAGCATTCCCCTTGAAATGTGGCACCAGACAAGGATGCCCGCTCTCACCACTGCTATTCAATATAGTATTAGAAGTTCTAGCCAGAGTAATCAGGCAAGAAAAAGAAATAAAGGGCATTCAAATAGGAAAGGAGGAAGTCAAATTGTCTCTATTTGCAGACGACATGATTGTATATCTAGAAGACCCCATCGTCTCAGCCCCAAACCTCCTGAAACTGATAAGCAAGTTCAGCAAAGTCTCAGGATACAAAATCAATGTGCAAAAATCACATGCATTCCTATACACCAGTAACAGACTTAAAGAGAGCCAAATCAAGAACAAACTTCCATTCACAATAGCCACAAAGAGAATAAAATACCTAGGAATACAACTAACAAGGAATGTAAAGGACCTCTTCAAGGAGAACTACAAGCCACTGCTCAACGAAATAAGAGAGGACACAAACAGATGGAGAAACATCCCATGTTCATGGTTAGGAAGAATCAATATCGTGAAAATGGCCATACTGCCCAAAGTAATTTACAGATTCAATGCTATCCCCATCAAGCTACCAATGACCTTCTTTGCAGAACTGGAAAAAACCACCTTAAACTTCATATGGAACCAAAAGAGAGCCCGCATAGCCAAGTCAATTCTAAGCAAAAAGAACAAAGCGGGGGGCATCACACTACCAGACTTCAAACTATACTACAAGGCTACAGTAATCAAAACAGCATGGTACTGGTACCAAAACAGAGATATAGACCAATGGAACAGAACAGAGGTCTCGGAGGCAACACAACCTTTCTACAACCATCTGATCTTTGACAAACCAGACAAAAACAAGCAATGGGGAAAGGATTCCCTGTTCAATAAATGGTGTTGGGAAAGCTGGCTAGCCATGTGCAGAAAGCAGAAACTGGACCCCTTCCTGACACCTTACACTAAAATTAACTCCAGATGGATTAAAGACTTAAACATAAGACCTAACACCATAAAAACCCTAGAAGAAAATCTAGGCAAAACCATTCAGGACGTAGGTGTAGGCAAGGACTTCATGACCAAAACGCCAAAAGCATTGACAACAAAAGCCAAAATAGACAAATGGGACCTAATCAAACTCCACAGCTTCTGCACAGCAAAAGAAACAATCATTAGAGTGAATCGGCAACCAACAGATTGGGAAAAAATTTTTGCAGTTTACCCATCTGACAAAGGGCTGATATCCAAAATTTACAAAGAACTAAAGCAGATTTACAAGAAAAAAACTAACAAGCCCATTCAAAAGTGGGCAAAGGATATGAACAGACACTTCTCAAAAGAAGACATACGTGAGGCCAACAAACATATGAAAAAATGCTCATCATCACTGGTCATCAGAGAAATGCAAATCAAAACTACACTGAGATACCATCTCACGCCGGTTAGAATGGCGATCATTAAAAAATCTGGAGACAACAGATGCTGGAGAGGATGTGGAGAAATAGGAACACTTTTGCACTGTTGGTGGGAGTGTAAATTAGTTCAACCATTGTGGAAGACAGTGTGGCGATTCCTCAAGGACCTAGAAATAGAAATTCCATTTGACCCAGCAACCCCATTACTGGGTATATATCCAAAGGATTACAAATCGTTCTACTATAAGGACACGTGTACACGAATGTTCATTGCAGCACTGTTTACAATAGCAAAGACCTGGAACCAACCCAAATGCCCATCGATGATAGACTGGATAGGGAAAATGTGGCACATATACACCATGGAATATTATGCAGCCATCAAAAACGATGAGTTTGGGTCCTTTGTAGGGACATGGATGAACCTGGAAACCATCATTCTCAGCAAACTGACAGAAGACCAGAAGATCAAACACCGCATGTTCTCACTCATAGGCGGGTGTTAAACAATGAGAACACATGGACACAGGGAGGTGAGCACTACACACTGGGGTCAGTTGGGGGGAAATAGGGGAGGGACGGTGGGGGGTGGGAAGCTGGGGAGAGATAGCAAGGGGAGAAATGCCAGATGTAGGTGATGGGGAGGAAGGCAGCAAATCACACTGCCACGTGTGTTCCTATGCAACAATTTTGCATGTTCTTCACATGTACCCCAAAACCTAAAATGCAATAAAATAAATGGGAAAAAAAAAAGGGATTAACATACCACATATATAAGGAATTCAAACAAATCAATAGCACAAAAACCACATAAACTAATTTACAATGGTATAGGACCTAAACACACATTTCTCAAAGGAAAACATAAAAATGGCCAACAGATATATGAAACATTTCTCTACATCACTAATCATCAGAGAAATGCAAATTAAAACCACAATGAGGTTTCACCTCATGCAGATTAGAATGGTTATTAGCAAAAAGACAAAAGGTAAGTGTAGGCTAGTGAAGGAAGGGGAGCGTCTGCACACTGTGGGTGAAAATATGAATTAGTAGAGCCATTATGGAAAACTGTCTAGAGCTACCTCAAAAAAATTAGAAATAGAACTACCATGTCATCCCATTACTGGGTATATATATATCCAGAGGAAAATAAAATCAACATGTTGAAACATACTTGCACTCCTTTGTTCACACAGTATTATTCACAATAGCCAAGATATGGAATCAACCTAGATGTCCAACAATAGATGAAAACTTTTTTTAATGTTGTATATATATAAATCTTTATACATATATATGTTGTATATATTATCATTATTTTAAAAAATGAAATAGTATCATTTGGGACAAGATAGATGAACCCGAAGGACATGATGTTAAGTGAAATAAGCCAAACACAGAAAGACGAATATTGCACGATCTCATTTATTCTAAGTGGAATCTACAAAAGTCAAACCCACAGAAATAGAGACTAGAATAGTGATTACTAGAGGGTATGGGTGCAGGGGAGGCTGGAGAGATGTTGGTCAAGTGACACAAAATTTATATTAGACATAAGGAATAAGTTCAAGAAATTTAATGTACCGCGTGATAACTGTAGTTAATAACAATGTATTATATTCTTGGAAATCACTAAGAATAGAATTTAAGCATTCTCACTGTAAAAAGTGATAAGCATCTGAGATGAGATAATATATATGCTAATTAGCTCTAGCAATTCTGTAATGTATACATACTGTACACAATAAATATATAAAATTTTTGTCAATTTTAAAAACTAATTTTTTAAAAAAGAAATAAGCAGACAGTGAAGGAAAAGAGAACTTGAGTCAAGAGATAACTAAAAATCCTTTATTGCCAAGGAGAATGAGACTGCTATTTCTAGGTCAAATTTTATCAGATTCAAACAATGAAAAAATGACCTTCCTGGCAAGAAATTTGCTTACAATAATAAAAGAAAATGTCAATAAACAAATAAACAAAGTAACAAAATAGTAAAGAGCACAGTTACCTGAATAAAGCAGTCTGAGTGATTTCATAGGCAATTTGGTGTCAAAATTGGTGGTCTCTGATTGTTAAATTGCCGAGTTTAGATTATGTCCTGTAGGTCATGAAGAAGGCATGGGGATACACAATAAAAATTGTTTCAATAAGAAATTACATAATCAAAGATATGTTTATGAGTAGGAATAAGGCAATTGTGTGCAGGATTAATAAAATGGGTTCGTAAAGGAAAGTAATATCTTAAGAGGCTCTTTCCATAGGTAGGTTAAGATGGTAGGAGTGAGAAAGGAAAAAAAGGAAATTTTTATGAAAACTAAATAGAAGTTTACCCATTTACCCATAGTTTCATAATGAATAAACGGTTTTTACAGTTTTACCATGCTAGTACCAAGTAACAAAGCTATTTAAACGACACTTCCTCAGAAATAATAAGGAAATTATATATCATTACCATAGGGAAACGTGGCAAATGAATGCCTTATAAAGATGTCAAGTTAACATGGGTACCTCTAGGGAGAAAAGTATAGAATGCACATAAATAAATTATTAGATTACTTTATTCTATTATAGATTTTTTTTAAGCCAAGAGAAAAATTTTGCTAGGTTTTCATTATATACTCCAAATGTGTCATATAATATCTTGCAAAATCAATCAATGAATATATATAAGATCCATAAACAAAAACATGTACTAAAATGCATCAATAAACCACACAAATAAATGCAAGAATCATATGACATCTAGCTGAAAGTTATTGATCTTAGTTCTTAATCAACATTAACAAATGAATATAATTACAAAATTAAATATGAATTCCATAAGTACAACGAGTCCATTATGAAACAGTTCACTCTATATTTCAGCCACATTTCTCACTCCTCCTCTGCTTGAACATTAATGTTTTAAATAATCCACACTAGACTACATATCATTTCTTCAACACAACTCCCTTTCCTAAGTCCCCTTCCATCTACCCACAATGATTTCTTGTCACTATAACCTCCTCAAAATCTCCTTATCTGTCAAGGGCAAAGCTCAAATGTCCCCTCCTTCCTGAATTCTAACCTTCTGATCACATTGCATTTAAGTCCCTGCATGGTAAGTTTGAATAGCAAATGCTGTTGTCAGCATAAATCTAGGATCTTCTAACTTTTTTTCTTTTAATGATTTTTACAAACAGGATGGATAACTGATGGTCGAGATTCATCAGGAAGTACATACAAAAAGATGAGGTCCAGAGAAGGCATATTGTTTATTATCTGGAAGACCAGCTCTTACTTTTGTCATGAGCAATTCATTTGGGATATGTTCATTTAGATGTTATTACAAGAACTTAAGGGAACTCTCCGTGTGACGGCTTCTGTTGTATCCCTGAAGTAAAAAGTAAGATCTTCTGTGGAAAAAGAGATAAAGGTGGTAAAGGACTGCTGAGGATAGAGGAGAGCATTTCAAAGGGGCTTCTGTAGGAAATGGGATATGGAAAACTGCAGCAGAATTGCTGGACAGCGTTTATATCTCTAACTATCCTTCAGTACTGAACCTTTTCTTTATCCAACACTGTGATTGTATTCAGGATAACACTGTATTTAGAGTTAGGTTTCAATTTATGTGCTTGTGGTCTTTCTTCATAATTCTTAGCACCTCTAATATTGCAGCCTAGAAGGTATCACATCTAAGGAAACAATGAAACAAAAACAAAAAAACCGCAAGACTTAATCTCAACTGGGTTAAGCATCCTTTGTCTGCTCTCTCTCAATATCCAGTAAACCTCCTTCTGCATTTAATGCACATTAAAGTGCATTTTTTATGTCAATGGTCCCCAACATTTTTGGCACCAGAGATCAGTTTCATGGAAGACAATTTTCCCATAGATGGTGGTAGAGATGGTTTTGGGATGAAACTGTTTCACCTCAGATCCTAAGGAACACACAACCTAGATCCCCTGTATGTGCAGTTCACAATAGGGTCCACCCTCCTAGACTACCACTGATCTGACAGGAGGCAGAGCTCAGGCGGTAATGCTCGCTTGCTGGTCACTCACCTGCCGTGTGGCCCAGTTCCTAACAAGCCATAGACGAGTACCGGTTAGTGGTCCAGAGGCTGGGGACCACTGCTTTATGTTATACAATGAGCTTTTTTTTCTCTCCACGTTCTGACATGATTGAAGCAAACTGTAAATACTGATTTAATGCATGTCAAAAAGACACTATGTTTGGCATACAGACAAAAAATTCATAGCTCTTGGTTCAAAGAATTCTGTTCAATAAAATCTATTGATGTGTTCTCTTGTGATAACTTTCTATTCCTTTAAAGAAATAATAATCCAGGAAAATGGATGAGGCAGAAGTCACTGAAGTGTGAATCATTGCTATTACAAGTTTGTGCCTAAAAGGTTTCCATCCTTTCCTTAATATCTTAAATATCAATTTCTAGTTTTTCCTACTTTTTCTAGAATTTTAATTTAGCCTCTTGATCTTGAAAATTTTTTAAGTTGATTTGATTTTTATGCTGTTATATTTTTTAATTTATTTCTTTCAAGTTAACTGACTACTGATTGAAAATTCTTGAGCTAACTTCCTATCATTTCAGAACCATATTGTTTTATTAATTTCTAAATTTACTTTGAATAAAATATTTTAAAAGAACACATTGTCTTTTTTAAATATGCCTTAGTAATTGGTAGTGCCTGGCCCTAGTTTTTTTTCTTTTTTTTTTTTTTTTTTTTTTTTTTGTGGGGGGAGACAGCATCTCACTCTGTTGCCCAGGCTGGAGTGCAGTGGCACGATCCTGGCTCACCGCAACCTCCATCTGCCCAGTTCAAGCAATTCTCCTGACTCAGCCTCCCAAGTAGCTGGGATTACAAAAGTGTGTCACCATGCCCAGCTAATTTTTGTATTTTTAGTAGAGATAAGGTTTCACCATATTGGCCACTCTGGTCTCCAACTCCTGACCTCAGGTGATCTGCCCATCTTGGCCTCCCAGAGTGCTGGGATTACAGGCGTGAGCCACTACGCCTGGCCTGTCTGTCCCTATTTTTAAGAATGACTTCATATTCTTGACATTTATCTTTCAGATTAATTTGAGAGTGATATGTTGATTTTCAATGAAAGAAATACCTTTTTTATTGCGATTGTAATAATGCTATTAATTTATGTGATATTTGGTCACAACATTAGGATAAAGCCATCGTTTTATTTTTTTCAATCTCTATTTGATATGTATCATTAAATTTTATAGATTTCTTCAGGATCATTTGGAACAATTTACTGCTATTGCTATTTATGGCAAAACAGTATAGACGGAATTCAGGCTTCTGGAGAGAATTTAAAAAAAAACCCTTTGAACTCACTTTGTTAATGAAATTAATTCAAAAGGACAACAGGAAAGGCAGGGCTGAAGGAAGAGAATGGCAGCCCTATACCTAAGAAACTGGAGTTTATGTTTGCCCAAATCGGCCAGATTGGAAAGAAAACTAAATAACTAAGATTACATATGCTGCTAGAAACTTCTATTAAAAATAAAGATATGCTTTTGTTTTGATTTTAAGGCAGATAAATAACTTTTAGGGGTGAAGAAAGGTGTAGAGATTGAGGGAAATCTTCAACCAATTTGACCAAAGTCACTCAAAGGCTACAGGAAACTTCTGCTATGCTAAGAAGTTCTAACCAACAAAAAGACCCCTGAGTCCAGGAAGCTTGAGCTAGAGTAAAACATTTAAAAACACCTTTGAGTAAAGGGGCTTTGTATAATGATGGGCAAGGATATTTGAGACAACACTTCATTTCACTAAAAACAACCAAAGCAGTAATAACAGCAAAAATGACCTGCTCTTTGGGTGAAAAGCAGTAAGTATGAAATAATCTCAATTTGAGGAATTGCTGGAATTTTATATTCTTACTGTTTAAAATTTCTAAAATACGTGTTGGTAGATTTTCACAGTACATTTGACTGTGTAATTTCAATTTTGCCTGAGTAAACCTGACTTTAAAACAGTCAGAAAAACTATCATACTATAAAGAAAAGAATCTAAAAATGAGCAAAGGTAGAGAGTTAGCCATACTTGGGGGAAACTCTGCCCAACACTTTCCTATCAGTCAGTGTTACACTCTGACTAAATATCAAGTAAACTGAAAGCTTTAAACTTTGAGTAGAAAATCCTACTTGAATCCTACTCAAAGTAGGATTCTCTAAACAAGAAAATACTCTATACCTGTTATAAACTGGCAGATGCAATGATATTCAAAGTGTCTACAGCAGAAGAACAAAGTGAAGATGCCTAGGATTCTCACTTCTTGGGTGAGTGTCCTTTTCAGAAACAGCTAGATAGATTTTTACTTACTGCTGGATCTTGATGAAGATTAAAGGTCTGACCACTGAACACAGAGAGTTCATCTTAACAAACAATTAAAAACAGTTGCCCGTAAGTAACTAGCTGCATCTGACCTATTCCAATAAAAACTCAAGTATTTATTTCCTCTAACATAAGTACCATGAAGCCACAAGTAAGTTAGATGAACAGACAGCCCAGTCTCCTGGCCTACTCCTACCACACTGTTCTGAATATGGTCCCATACAGCAGACTACCTATATTAGTTCATCTTCTAGTCCCCACTAAGATGTAAGCCCGCTAAAAGCAGAAATCTTTACTTACGTTGTATGACTTCAACACATAGAATAGTATCTTACAGTACCTGAGACATGCTAAACACATATTTGTTGAAATAGTAGATGCTTTAAGAATAGATATTTTTTGCAGAGATATGGATAGCATATTAGTATTAAACAGAAAATAGAGGTGTAAGTTCAATTAGGAAAAATGCTTAGGGTCCATTTACGGTAACTGTTGGAAGAATTTAGGCAGCATTGGACAGGAACTGAAAAATTCCCCCAAGCTTTTCTGTGCCCGAGATATGCTAAAGGAGAAAGAATGAAAGTGGTAAGGCTGTCTTCAGGGAACATCCCAGAATATAATAACATTGAAGTCCAATGGAAACACAGAGCTGAAAGAAATGTGAGAATGAATAAGTTCTTTCATGTGCAATTTTTGATCTCCAAGGGACTGAAGTTAATTTTTCAATACAAGTCAAAATTGTCCTCAAAAGATTTCTGGATTCCTGGTCATTAACCATATATATGGATTAGCTTACATCTGCTGTAGAACACTTGTCTATAAACAAAGTAATTGTGATCAAGAGATCAATCATATCCTAATGCATATCAAACTAGAGTCCGAACAGTACAAATTCAAGGGAAAGCATAGGGCTTTTGAGATCCATGTTTCCAGAGATTCAGCAGATTCATTACTCCCCTGGAGATGCAGAAATCCTTCCATGGAAAGGGTTAAACACCTCAGAAGAGAATGAGGTGTGTTCATGGAGAAGTGATGTGAGTTCCTGAGATTTCATAAAACAGAAATATCAATTATTTTATTTTAGTAATGGAAATGAGATATATATTTGGTAAGGTGCATCTGTTATAAAATTATGACCTTGATTGTGCAGGTAGTAAAATCTGCTTAAAGGAGCTTTTAAAAATAAGAAGCAAGACCTGAAAGGCAACCTCTCAATACCAAGAAAGAAATGGTTCTATGGGTACCTTTGCCCTCTAGTCTCACAGAAGGCTCAGATTCTACTGAGAAATGCTGATGAGCATGTGCTCTTCACTTTTTCATCTCTTTCTCTGATAGACTGAAAAATGATAGCAAACCTTGGCTATAAAGTAAGAGGGCAAGGTAGTGACATATTCTGAGAATTCATTTAACCGTCTCACCAAAATTAAAACTTGCCAGTTCAAGTTTTGGATCCAATATAAAGATCTACTAGAGACTTAGAACTTCTCTCAGTGCAGGGAAAGCTCCAGCTGGCATAGGAGCCTCCAGTTCGAGAGGAGCAGCCTAAGCTTGGGTAGTAGACGCTGGTGAGATTATCTGGTCACTGTAAGTAATGAGTGAGTTGGTATGATGATCTAGTCACCGTAAGTAATGAGTGAGGATCTTGCTCAGCATCTAGGAAAGAAAGCAGACTTTGACAACACACACAAAGGAATCTTAGATGTCTTAATCTTGGCTTTCCAGCAGAGAGAGAGAGAGAGAGAGAGAGAGAGAGAGAGAGAGAGAGAGAGA
>NW_022437072.1:3832836-3963116 GCF_009761245.1 Sapajus apella
GAGAGAGAGAGAGAGAGAGAGAGAGAGAGAGAGAGAGAGAGAGAGAGCACGAGGAAGCCATGAAGTGAATCAGAGAAGGCTAAGAAAAATATTCAAAAGAAAGAACTGCACACATTTTGCCATTTTGTCAGCAAATCCTATTCACCATCACCACTTTGGGTGGGATCATTGGTGGGTCATCATTATATGGAATACAAAGGCCTTCTAAGGGTGATGGATCCTATTATTGAAAGGCTGCTATATTTAAATATTAGGTTAATGTAGACTTTCAAAAAAAATCTGGTGAAAAGCAGAACATTTACTGAGGCACATGGTGGAATAAGTTAACACATAGGAGTCAAGAACAGAGGAGCTGCTGCAAAGGCTTTTATGAGCAAGAATGTCTAATATAAAATTTCCAGTTGTTCTTGATGCATAATGACACTTACCTGCTTCTCAAAAAACTTTAATAAGTTCTACTCCATATACATGAAGAAAAAAATGGAAAGGGACTCTGGTGTCTCAAGTTTAAATGGATACTAGGATAAAATAAGCTAGTGTTAACCATAGCAGGCCTTGTCTCCTAGGGATTTTTAAAAATTTGGGTGGTTTTGAATTTTCACAAGGCACACAACAGATAATCGATCATATCTTTCCTAATGAGAGAGGCAGAAAACATCTGCTTATCCTTCAAAGGAATTTAGTCTATTATATTTAACTGTAAAGAATGGCCTTAACAATCTTCACAGAAAAATGAGAATTATGTCTATTTTTAAGATTTAAGGATAAAATAAAAACATGCTACAAAGAGAGAGAATTGTGAGGGACACATTTAAAATTCTGTGAAAGTATAAAACATAACTCATAAAGGGTGTGTGTGTGTGTGTGTGTGTGTTTGTGTTTATTCCCCTCATGGCTTTTTTGATCTAAAATTAAGTGCACCTTCTGTAATGGGAATTTGTCAACACTGTGCTTTTGATGTGTTTATTTATCCAGCACTATATTTAATTGCTGAATCGTGTTTTTTTAAAGTTCATGATGGGAAGTCTTGATTTCTAATCACGCCAGGAGACAATGGTCTTAACAACCTTGATGAGTTACTCTGATAACTCAGTTAGATTGAATATTTGTTACATAATCTTCATATTTTCTTTAAGCTGTTTTCCCAGTATCCTTCAAAGTGTTTCAAACACAAAATAACTAATAAATAAAAGAGGAATGAAGAGAAAGGAGGAAGGACGAGAGGGAAGGAAGAAGAGGAGGGAGAAAGAAGAAGAAAGGAAGGGAGCTGAATGAGCTACCATAGAAAATGGCTGAAATGTTCGTAAGATTCAATAATTTTATTTTTTACGATTGGTTTAATGGAGGAGATATAAAATGTTTTTTCGTGGCAGTTATTTTATGTTTTTTAACCTTTTATTTTGAGATGATTATAGAGTCACAGGTAGGGCAAAGAAGTGTTCAAGGATTCTTAGGCATCCTTCACCCAGCTCCTACTAATGTTAGTTTCTGACATAACTATAGTAAAATATGAACACCAGAATAACTAAAATTGGTACAATCCAAATATTTTATTCAGACTTCACCAATTATGAATACACTCCATGCATGTATACACTCATATATACACTCATTAGTGCATACACAGCTCTATGCAATTTTATCAACCTATGCCACTACATGTAACTACTACCACAATCAAGATACTTAACTGTACCATGACAGCAACACATCCTCAAGCTATATGCCTATAACCACATTTACCACCATCCCCAAGTCTAATATCTAGCAATCACTAATCTGCTCTCCATCCCTATACATATGTTATTTCATGAATGTTAAATATGTGTAATCATGCGGCATATTCTTTGGAAACTGGCATTTTTCCTCCCCTTAGCATAATTTCCTTGATGATTATCCAAATTGCTGAATGCATTAATAGTTATGGGTTGTTGTTTTTTTCCTTTTTATTGCTGACTAGTATTTCCTGGTATAGACATACAACAATTTATTTAACCAGGTGCTGGCTATTACAAATAAAGTTGCCATGAACATTTGTATACAGGTTTCTGTGTGAAAATAAGTTTCTATTTCTCTGGGATATATGCCTAAGGATAAAATTGCTAGGTCCTGTAAGTCCATTTTCAGTTTATAAATAACAGCCAAACAATTTTTCAGAGGGGCTGTATCATTTTATATTCCCACCAGAAATGCATAAGTGATCTGGTTTCTTCACATCCTTCCCAGCATTTTAATGTGTCACCACTTTTCATTAGCTTTAGGCATTCTGATAGGTGTGTGGTGATATCATATTGTCATCGGAACTTACATTTTTTTCATGGTTAATGATATTTCTTATGGTCTTTTTTATTTTCCCATTTTCCATCTGTATATCTCTTTTCGCAAAACGTTTGCCCATATCTTTGACTCATTTTCTAGCTAGACTTTTTGTTTCTTCTTTACTGTTGAGTTTTGAAAAATCTTTATATATTCTAGATACAAGTCCATTATTGAAGTATGGTTTGAAAATATTTCTCCCACATTGTAATTAGTCTTTTTATCCTCTTTACAAAGTCTTATGCAGAGCAAAATCTCTGCATTTTGACAAAGTGCCAGTTGTCTTTTTTCTTTCCTCCTTGTAGGGAATCATACTTTTTTTTTTTCTTTTGAGACGGAGTCTTGCTCTGTCATCCAGGATTCAGTGGCCCAATCTCCACCCACTGCAACCTCCACTTCCCAGGTTCAAGTGATTCTCCTGCCTCAGCCTACTGAGTAGCTGGGACTACAGGCACACACCACTGCGCTCAGCTAATTTTTGTATTTTCAGTAGAAATGGGGTTTCACCATGTTGGCCAGGATGGTCTCGATCTCTTGACCTCATAATCCGCCTGACTCAGGCTCCCAGAGTACTGGGATTACAGGTGTGAGCCACCGTGCCCAGCCAGGATCACACTTCTGATGTCAGATCTGAGTATTATTTGCCTGTTCTACATCCTAAAATTTTCTTTTGTTTTTCTGCAAAATTTATTGTTTTCTATTTGACATTTAACTCCATGATTTATTGTGAATAATTTTGTGCAAAATTTGAGACTTATTGTTTTTTTTTAAATTGTGTATATCCAATTGTTTTAGCACCATTTATTGAAAGAGCTATTCTTCCTTCATTCAACTGCCTTTGCTAGTTTGCTAGAGATTAATCAAACATATTCGTGTGGGTCTATTTCTGGGTTCTTTATTTGATTCCACTGAGCTGCGCTTCTATCTGTTCCCCAGAAACATAGTGTCTTAAAAACTGTGGCTAAATAGTAAGACTTAACACTCAGAAAATTAATTACTCCCACATTATTGCTCTTCTTGAAAATTGTTTTTGCTATTCTAAAGACTTTACTTTTCTGTAAACATTTTAGAATAAAACTTAACTACAAAAAAATCCTGGCTAATATTGGCAGAAATTGCCTTTGCCTCAGATCACTTTGGAAATAACTGACTCTTTGCTATGTGAATTCTTCTGATCCATGAATAGGAAAACTGTTTTTTCAGCCGTACTACATCCAAATTCCTTATTTATAGAACATTTCTATCTTTGTGTGCCATTAAAGGGAAGGTGCTAAGATCAGGGAACACTGGGAGACTAAGGTGGGAGGATTACTTCAGCTCAGGAGTTTGAGACCAGCCCAGACAACATAGTGAGACCCCCATCTCTACAAAAAATTAGCCAGGCATGATGGCACGCAACTGTAGTACCAGCTACTCAAGAGGCTGAGGAGGGAGGACTGCTTGAGCCCAGGAAGTTCAAGGCTGCAGTGAGCTATGACTGTACCATGGTACTCCAGTCGGGGCAACAAAGCAAGATCCTGCCTCTAAAAAGAAAAAGGAAAAAAAAATTAAGAGGAACAAACATTTTGGCAATTTCTATTATTTCTTTTAATTTAATATTTTGACAAGCCTGTTCTGGTCTGAATAGCTTCCTTAATGTGCAAAACTTCATCACATTTATCATAATTCATCACAGTTGTTGAAATATATGTTAGTCCCACTTGGGAGGGCTGAGTATAGTATTTTTCATCTCTGTATCTACCGTTCATATATGTGTGTGTCCCACATGTAAAACCTCAACAAATGTTCACCGCATGAGTGAAATCATTCTTTAACCCAGAAAATAATGTCCATAAGTACTTACCTCAAATTGTTTTAAATCCAGGGACTCTGAATCTTAAACAAGATTTAGGAATGGCCTCCCCTCCCTTCCTCCTAGTTTTCGTTTTGTTTGCCATACATATTTCTAATTACAGTATATAATGAAATACATACATACCCATGTGTGCACATGCACACAGGCACACATGCACTCTTACCAAGGCAAAATATTACTCATGAAAAGCACAACATGCAATACACAGACAATTTGTTTTTATCTGTAAGGAATGGTTCATTGACTTTCAAGAAGCTTCCCAAACAGAAATTTGAACAGGAAATTATATTTACTTTTCAGATATTACACATAACAACCAAACTTAATCATCCAAGTTTTCACTCAAGTCAAGCTAACCTTTAGTAAAAGGAGAGGAAAGACACATTCCAAACAGAAATCTCAGCAGGTCACTTCATGGCTTAAAATCATTTAGAAATCTCTCTCTCCATGAAATTTAACATAAAAAGTCCAGAAACATAAAAGAGGTATAAGATGCTTTGCTGATCAGAAACCTACATAATTTGCAGTATGTCCTGACATTATCCAAATTGCACCATTTGCTTGTCAGTTCCTTAAATTCTCCAGGCTCCCTCACTGTTCTTTACCTTTGCATATGCTACTCCTTCTGCATGTTCCTACCCACTGACTCACTTAAACATCTCATGCTCTTCAAATCCTCCCTTGGTCTTTCTTTTTATTGTGCTCTCATCATACCCACAGCTTTATCTTGGTATGTTATGTGGCACTCTTGTTGAGTTTCTCAGTCATTTATGGGACTGCAAACATGTCAATAGCATTAATTCATTTATAATAGTGTCAGATAAAGTTTCCTGAGGGAGAAGGAGAGAGAGATAGAGAGAAAGACATTTCCAGGATATTGAAAAATCAGCTAAGTATACAAAACTGGGTGATGCCGCATAGTGGACCAAGGTCTGGATCTCAACTCCGTATTTTCAATATCTTAATTATATCATTTACATTTTCTGAAAATCAGTTATTAATATTATTATTCTGGAGAAAGGAGAAAATAACACCTAATTTTTGGGTAGGCTCTTATGAAGCACAGAGTAAATATGAAAAGCATTCTGTCAATAAATACCAACAAATGGAATTCTGTGTCTTATCGTATATTAATCAATTTGAGTCTATCTTCATACCAAATTAATCCATATATATGTAAAGTGTTTTACCAATCATTTTCAAATATGTTATCTAATGTGATTATCACAGTAATCCTACAAGAAAGTTCTGTCTCACTGTAGAAAGGAATCACTTAGAGTCACAGCTGTTAAACACCTAACCAGGAAGTAGGTAGCAAGGGAAGACTCAAAAACTTGGGATCCAGGTTTGCTCTCTTGCATTTCAGTACATTTTACACTTTACAACAAAATTCCTGTTTCATAACAAAGATACAAACCTCAGGAAGAATAACTCAAATATTCTAAATTTCAAATTGTTTTTCTAAGGGAAATAACTTCTTGATGAGGCCTTTTCAATAATAACATAACTTTTTTACAGAGAGCAAAAAAGTTTTATGATTTAAAGAGATACATTTATGTTTAAATTTATAGAGATTCTAAAACTTTGTAGCTATTATAGATACATCATATATATGATTTATGTACAATTTTATTTGCATTATTCTATTATGATTGATGAATATTACAATTTAAAAACATACATGAGAAGAGGTTTTTTTCTTTTTTCTTAAAAACTAACAGCAGATAATGGAGAGGTTTGAGTCTCTCTCTGTCTTTCCCAGATATTTCTCCCTGTTTTCAACAAGTAACATGTGCCTTCAGTTCAAAGATTTCAGAAAGACTCATGATTAATTGATATATTATTTAGTAAAGCAATTTCTGTACTAAATTTCACAGTGTCTATAATTAAGCAATTTTTCAAAATTATAAAACTATAAAGAAAAGGGAGAGTTTTAGAAGTGAAAGTTTGCCATTTTCCCAAAAAAGTGCTGGGGTGTATGGTATGGATTAATTATTCAAACAAGGTGAAATTTTCAAAGATCTATAATCCACATTGTTTTAACTCCCTAACAATGATTGACAGATCTCTATATGCAATTATTGACCACTCTCTTAAATACTCCCTTTTAAATTTGGAATTCTTCGTATCTGGCATCATTCAGTTGAGTCATTCAATGGTATCTACATTATTTTTTTCATTTCATTTAACATTCCTCTTTTGAGATAATGCACATAATGACATACTACAGTTTTATGTTGAATGAGTCATAAGTAAAATGTCCATAGTGCTAATAAGCTATGTCCCTTGACTCTAGCAGAGCTGTGAATCCCCTAATGTCTAATGGGAAAACATTTCAACCATTGTTCAGATTATAAGAAGTTTGGCAGTGTAGCTGACTTCTGTAATGTGGACATTCATCGTACAAACCTACAGATTACTCAGATATATGACAGATTTAACATATCTTTACAATAATATAGATGTAGATCTAATAAATAATGTATACATTAGATTTTATGTATATATAAAATCTAAGATTCATTAGCTCAAACTGTCTTCTCAGTTTAAACTGAAGACAAAGGTGGAGTGCAGTGGCTCATGCCTGTAATCCCAACACTCTGGGAAGCTGAAGCAGGTGGATCACCTGATGTTGGGAATTCCAGACCAGCCTGGCCAACATGGTGAAACCCCATCTGTATTAAAAATGCAAAAATTAGCTGGGTGTGATGGCTCATGCCTGTAATCCAAGCTACTCGGGAGGCTGAGGCACAAGAATTGCTTGAAGCTGCAAGGCAAAGGTTGCAGTGAGCCATGATCACACCGCTGCACTCCAGACTGAGAGACAGAGACTCTAACAACAACAACAAAAAAAAAAAAAATTGAAGAAGATATCATAAATAACATCTAACGACTATTTGTAAAATAGTGTGTTAGGTTCTTTACGTGTATCTCCTTAAAGTTTCCTCACACAATGCCAAGTAGGTATGATTATATTCATTTTACATTGGTAGGAATGAAAGCTCCCAAATTAATTAACTCAAGGCTAGTAAATACAAAAAGAGCATATAAACAGATATTTCTGATTCAAAAGCGATGCTTTTTTTTCCATTACAACCAATGTATAAAGAGAAAGCTGAGATCCAGAGAAATTAATTACCCAAAAAGACTAGCAGTTTTATCACAGTAATTTAAATCGGTGTTTTTCTATTTGAATCTACTGTCTCCTGAAGGACCTATAATACCTAGAAAAACATTCCACGCAAAACATATTAGGAATACCAGTAGCATACTTCAGAGTTAAGTAGATATTGTCATACATAAATTATATAAAATGTTTGCAAATTATTCCTAGAGTATGATTCTAAAAACAGCTCTAAGTTCTCATAATCAAAGTATAAACATATATATTTCATAAAGTAAATGGAAAATACTGCCAATATATTCCTCAACATCTTGTATTCCTTTTTCTCATCTGTATAGATTCTTTTGAAATAATAGTATCTCTGGCTACATTTAAATATGTCTGTCAACAGTATGCAGTTAATTAAAGCTTTCTGTATCACTAGGCAGTGTTGGTTTTGAAGTTCATTTTTAAAGACCACTAAATGTGCATCATAGAACAATCAATCTAATCGGTGATATTCATACTTTCCCTTCTTTCTTGCCTATACCTATTTAAGTGATGAATTCAATTAAGTTAATTAAATTCCTCTTTCCAAGCAAAACATTTTCTTGGAACAGTGATCAATTTTTCTATATTTGCACAAACAACTCCCAAGCAAGAACTTGTGATGATACATTGAATAGAAAATAAAAATTCAAAGAAATTTTGTTTCCTTTTCAATTATTCCAACAGGTTACTATTATTACTTTATCAACTGTTTATGAAAATGTGGGGTTGTGTAAGAATGTACAATATAATCAGTTAAAAGCCAACATCTATTTCATAGCTTCTACATCTAGCCATGATAGAGTAACAGGTACCAGATTTACTACCCCCTCCCACTCCACTCACAAAACAACAACAAAAATGGCAACATATACGTACACAAAAATATTTTAAGGTACTGAACATGAGACAACAAGGGATGGTAATCCCTGAGAAGTGAGAAACAAATGAGGTGAACCTACAGCTGCCTCAGTTTATTACTTTTTTTTTCTTTAAGTTCTGGGGTACATGTGCATATCATGGACGTTTGTTACATAGATATACATATGCCATGGTGGTTTGCTTTGAGAAAATTTCCCACAGCCAGGAAAAACTCAGATGGAGCCTGGCAGACTGAATGGAGAAGACACAAAGATGAGTGTCTGAAAAGACAAAAACAGCAAGAATTCACAGAACAGAGAATCAGGGAGAAGAAAGCTGCACATAAAATAAATTCCAGACAGCAGTAGATGTTCTCCCTTAAGTACTCAGCTGACCCTTGATTGACATATGTATGTTAGGAAACTATTCAAGAGGAATAGTTCTTTCATTGAGGAAAGAACCAATGGCAGTGGTGCATGGCCCTAACACAAATCCAGGAATACTGCTTGTTACCACCAACTAACCTAGAAAACCTCAACATTCCCAGAACACTGGCCAGAGTCCTCACAAGGGTCTTGCCTCAGTGGTGGGAAATAAGTCCTAGATCGAGCATGTTCTGGTACTGCCTAACTTCAAAGCAAGACCCAAAAGGATCAAACTGTCTCCAAATAACATTCTACAACAAAGCTCAAGAATATTGACAGAAATTCAAAATATCTGCCAAAAAAGAAGAATTCATAATATTTACAATCCAATAAAAAGTATTAGAAATGCAAAGAAGCAAAAAAAAAAAAAACACTGAAATTTTAAACTCTTTCTCTGCTTCTCATGTTTGTTATTTTAAAATGTGTAAATTCTTTATTATTAGGAAAACAGAGCAATGAGAAATATAATCTGCACTGCTTTTAGTACATTATGGGATTTTACTTAATGCTACACTTTCTGCTGTAGCAGCTCATTGATAGAGTACAGTGTTCAAAGAAAAGAGCTATCAATATTTTTAAAGTATTTTCATTTGGAATCAAAATTTGGAAACATGCAATCTTACCATACTCCATAGTTAGGAGAAAAACCAATCAGTTGTAACCAATCCAGAACTGACAAAACATTAGATAGCACAGAGGACAAAAAGGAGCACCTCGGTACCTCGGAAAGACAAGTCACTCAGGGAACTGGGAGCCTTAAGAGTAGAGAAAGGACTGGTGCAAAAACAGAATGGCCACAAACTCTCTTAGAACCAACACCTCCTTCTTCACAACACCGAGTTATGCAAGTATCACTCCCTGACCTCACAGAGCACTGGAGGATGAAATAGACTAGCTGTAGACCAGGGTGGGCCAGGAAAGAAACTAGGAAGGGGAGTAGGCACTCCTGCTTCTGTTAAAGTCTACCTACTGCAGGGGCTGTGTTAAAGTCCACACATTGCAACTTAACGTAGGAAGAATTCTTTTTCCATTAAGCTTCTAGAAGGTGGGACATTAGAGAATTCAAATCTGGACAGACTGACCCAAGAAACTAAAAATATTAGCCTTTGGGATTTGGATGGAAGGAGAGGGAGTGACAAGGAATTACTCAGCTACACCCACAGTGAAGTTCTCAGGCAACGAATCTTATCGATTCATAAAGAGCTTCCAATTATTTTTTACATTAGAGTGAAACAAAATAGCAGTCAATGAACATTTTTTTGAATTTATTATAAAGACTATTTTTTTAGACCACTTTTATGTTCACAGCAAAATGGAGAGGAAAATACAGAGATTTTCCATATAACTCCTAGTCCTACACATGGGTAGTTTCCCTCATTATCAGTACCCCTCTCCATAGAGGTACAGTTATTATGATGGATGACCCTAACTTGACACATCACAATCACCCAGACAGCATACTTTACATTACGTTTGACTCGTGGTACTGCACATTGCATGGGTTTGGACAAAGGTACAAGAACATGTTATCCGTGTCATACAGATTATTTTACCCCATTTTGTATACACTATGCTTAGCAAAATAACGCAGAGACTCAAAACCAAAAACAAAGCATGTCCTCACATATAAGTGGGAGCTAAATGATGACAACACATAGACACAAAGAAGGGAACAATAAACCCTGGGGTCTACTTCCAGATGGAGGATGAGAGGAGGGAGAAGATCAGAAAAAATGACCATTGAGTACTAGGCTTAGTACCTGTGTGATGAAATAACCTGTACAGCAAACCCCCATGACACAAATTTACCTATAGAGCAAACCAGTACATGTACCCCTGAACCTAAAGTAGAAGTGTAAATAACGAGTTGAATTTTTTTTTAACATGGAGTCTCACTCTGTCACCCAAGCTGGAATGCAGTGGCGTGATCTCGGCTCACTGCAATCTCCACCTCCCGGGTTCAAGCGGTTCTCCTGCCTCAGCCTCCTGAGTAGCAGGGATTGAAGGCGTCAGCCATCACACCTGGCTGATTTTGTATTTTCAGTAGAGACGGGGTTTCACCATGTTGGCCAGGCTGGTCTGGAACTCATGACCTCATGTGATCCACCCACCTCAGTCTCCAAAAGTGCCTGCATTATGGCCTTGAGCCACCGCACCTAGCCCATTTAAATTTTTTAAAAGACCTATACGAAGGTACACCATCATGAAATATCAGAAAAGTGGTGATACAACTTTCATTAGCTGGAAGCAAGCCTCATTTGAATGTTCATGGTCTTCTCAACAGAACATGGAAGGATAAAAGAATGGAAAAATGCCTTCTACATTCTGACAGAAAATAATTTTCCAATCTAGAAATGTTTCCAGTCATGTAGAAAGGTAGAATAAAAAGATTTTCAGACATGTAGAAGCTCAAAACTTTTCCTCCTGAAACCCTTTCTAGGGAAGCTTCTGTAAAATGTGCTTCACTAACACAAAAGAATAAACAAATCCAGAAAACAGGAGACTCAACTAAACAAAGTGAAGAGCATTCTCAAGATAATGGATTTCTTATGAATGGAAATACTAAATGGAAGAAATAATAGAATGGAAGTCCCAGCTCAACAGAGAAAAAGTGATAAACAATCCCAGAGAGCTGTGGGTACAGAACGAAGCTTAAAGATGGTTCAGTGGGAGTGGAGGGAGTTCCTGAGTAGCTCCACAGAAGAGAACCACGGAGGATCTGAGACTGTTTCTTTCCACAGCATAACCTGGACCTTCCCCACAGGTACACTGCCTGATGTGTCTGACTACCCTGAGAAAGGCTTTATAGTTCTACTACAGTGTTTGGTGAAACACTATCAATAACTAACTAGGAAACGTAGCAAACAACAAAACGAAAATGAGTAAATCCCTAGAAACATAAACAGTTGAATAAGAAATAATAATCACAATACTCATCACTCAGTTCTGGGCAAAATTTACACAGTCATATGATATGCATACTTGGTATTCCTCTAAACAAAAATCACGGCTATGTTGGAAGGATGGGGAGTAGAAGATATATGCTGTGATGGTATAGTTACCTTGCTAAATCATTATATTACATAGTAGGAAGTCAATGAATACTCCCTAAAATTGAGAAACTGACTACAGAGAATAAAAACGGGGAAAAACCCAAAAGGTTTCCAAGTGTTTCTTTCTGAAAAGTATATTATGGAAAGGCTGACAAGGTGAAGGCAGGGGCCAGCTGGTTTTTGTTATTGTTGTTTTACTTGTTCTTGTTTTCTTGTAAGCTTTCTAATTAATAGCTGACTTTCTGAACTATGTACAAGCATTATTTTGGCAAGAACATTTTTTAAAAAACAGGTAATTTCTTCTCAAGAAATCATCTTGACTATAGCTCCTACAGCTATTTACATACTGTAAACCTTTTTTCCAGCAAATTAAACATTTAAATATTATTAGTATGTAATATAGTCATTCTTTTAGCATTTTTAACTTTCTAGGCCACATAGGCTTAGAATAAGATCACGTAAATTCTAATCTGTGGCAAGAAAATATAGGTCAGGTTGTAGTGTTTAACTTTTATTTTATTGTCATAGAGAAAATATTCTCACGTGATACTTGAGGAATGGGAAACAGGAAATATTTCTTCTTAGTTCATTTTTATAACCTCCCAAATCCATAGACCTATTAGACCAGTTTAGTTAAAAAAAAAAAAAGTTCTATTTTTATATATATGAAATACACAAGTATATTCTAAACTAAGCAAAAAATAAAACATTAAATTTAATAAAGTAAAAGGTTTTGCTTGCTCTTTACTGAAAATGAATGCCACCGGGTGAATACTGCCCCCAAATTTTCCTATCCCTTATTCCCTGAGCCTATTCTAAAATTTCAATATAATGAAGCTAACACAACACAAAGTCCTCTCAGTGGCCCAACTCACTCTAGAGACATTCCACAAGTATCCTAAGAAGATGGGGGATAAGATGGAGAGGAAAGTGTTATTGGGAAGAAGATATTTGCTTTCATTTATTTATAAAAGCTTTCCAAAAAGAAAAAGAAGTCCCACTGAAGCATAAATTATCTTCAATTCATTTTAATATTATTTACTAAAAGCCATGTCATAAAAATACCAAATTCACTTTCATTATTTGTTTTAAAAAACAAATCTTTCATTTTGTTTTTCTACTATTTAAATGATATTAGACATATACAACATGAATAGACAGATAATAGCTGAATAATAGGCACTACAAATGCCTCAATTTTTCACACTTCAGGAAAATTATGTCTCTCATAAGAAAATTCTGCGGGAGAATTAATAATACTTCCAGTTCTTCAGGTAGGCTTTAAAAAATCTTATCACATATTTCAAAGCCAACATGTATGCATTTAATATTTACTTATCAACCACTATTGATATGCTAGTACAACACTAAATTTTTGAAAAAAATCAGCAAAGGCCCCCATCTTCACCTTCCCTTCCTACATCTTAGTATCCCCTTCCAGCAAGCCTAATGGCCAAGGAAAATAGGGTTCAAGTTCCTGGCTCTGCCACTTTCTAGCTTTGTAATCACCAACGGGTTCATTAACTTCTCTATGCCTCTTTTTTCAGGTGTACAGTGGGGATAATATTACACTTCTTCACTGGGCATGTAAAGTACTTAAAAGAAAGCTAATAAAGAGTAATGTTATATGCATGTTTTATTAAGCAGCTAAAGATCCATGAATAGATTTCATCTTGACATGCACAAAAAATACAATGTCTAACTTGAGCACCTTTGATACTTTTTATTAATATCAAAGATATTAATGAAAAATAAATGAAGAACTTTTTATGAATGCCAAAGGTGTTCAAATTAGACACTGCAATTTTAGGCAAGCAGGGAAAATAAACTTGCAAAAGTGAAGCTGAGATTTTTACAAGTTTTGGAGGGTTGGTTAGAATGACAGAGGGCAAGTTGTGTGAGCTACCTTACCAAAGTCAAGTTCCCAGATTCTTCAGTTCTGGCCACCACCTTAGTGCCTCCACAAAAACCCAAGATAAAACAGCATTGACTAGGCTTGGTTCATACACTTAGTCCTTGAATTATTCTCTCACCACCACTCCATTTACATTTCAGTGATGCATCAGACCAGGAAACAGATGTATCATGTCACCTGCAACAGCTTATCCAAATTAAATGAAGTAGAACAAATAGACTACAATAAAGGTTTGAAAACCATAAAATACAGAAGATGATACGGATTAGACAGAAATATAAAATATAATTATACAGGCTTATAAACTACAGAGATTTGCATAGGGAAAAAGTCTTCATAGAAATGCTGAAATAACAATTATAGAAGTTATAACTGGTCAAAACATAGGTGGATATCATGTGGTGTGTAGAGGTGGGGTGAGATGTCGTTAGAAGCTGTTATTCATTCCAGACAGAGGAACTGTCAAGAGGCAGCCAGAAGCAGAAGACCTGAGGCAGAAAAATTAAAACCTCTCTCAACAGTTCAGATGAGAAAGACAGGTACATTAAACAGGAGAGAGAGAATTAAAATGGAGTCACAAAAACAATTATTTGAGCCATCTAGGAACTGGATCAATGAGACCTATAGCAAACCAAGCTTTAAAAATAATTTAATAATCCAGTCTTGGGTGGCTGGTTGCGTGTCGGTGCCATACCTAAAAACAGGAAATACCAGAGGGTAAATAGTTTTAAAGATGCCAAAATTAATTTTGGACACTGTGGATTGAAATGTCTGTTGAACATAAAAAGACATCCAGTTGAAGGTAGTCTGTATAGTTTTAGAGCTCTGCATGGAGAAGCAAGACAAATATCATGATTTAGAAATCATCAACAAATAATTATAGTTATTGAAGTTTAAATGAAGTAAACTAGAAAGAGGTAAGAAATGAAAAGAGCAAAGCACCAAGGAAGAATCCTTGATAAAACATAATTTTTAGGGCTAAATAAAAGAAAGAAAGCCTGTAAAAGAGAACTAAGATGGATAGGACATAAACTAAAGAAGAAAGATATCACAGGAGTCAAAAAATGGAAGTTTCAAGAAAGAGGAAGAAAATCAGAAAAATAATGTTTATTGGATCTGGCATGAAAAAAGATCATCAAAAATTTTAAGAAGAGCGTAAGTGGAGCCATGGGGCAGACGAAAGAATACACAAAATAGAAGAGTAAATAAGAGGCAGGAAAGAAAGCTTCAGGTTAAAAATGGGAGAAAATCATGGAAATATACAGGGGACTGAAGGTCTTGATGATATGTAAAAATGAATCAGTTTAGTGTTAGTAAGGAGGTGTGAAGACTGAAAGGACAAGTTAGAGTTAGATGGTGGAATGTTGTCACATAAGTTTCCAGAAGTAAAGCAATCTTGGTCATGCTCAGGTCCAGCCTAACAAGAGGGTGCTGGGCAGAATTGGACATAAAAGTCACCAAACTAAAGGAACTATAAAGGCAGGGTCTGGAACAGGTTATTCACTGGGCAAAAAAATGTGAAAACAATGATACCAGTATCTGGGATTAAAAAAAAAGAAGAAGAAGAATAAAAGCTTCCACCCAAACCCTCCATGGTTGTGGTGGAATCACCAAAGGTTGAAAAAAACAGGGACAAGAAAAAAGCAAAGGCTGTAATAAATAACATATGCCTCAAATAAAGGAAAATGTAATGGTGTATAATTTGTAACAAGAGGGGCAACACATTTCCAAGCCTGTGATAAAAGGGGAACACTATGAAAATGAGCAGCTTTTAGTGAAAAGATTCTAATGTTCCAGCTTGGTTCCTATTCAAATAAACAAATGGATGAACTCTCTTTGAAAAAACTGAAGGTGTTAGAAAATTTATTTGTAAGGGTGCATGCATTCCAGGAGGCTTAGAAGAAAAAGGGTTAGCAGATAGGGGCATCCCTGGACCATTAAATCAACAGAGCATGAGGATGAGACAGAAAGAGTACAGATGAATGAACATATTCTCCGAAAATTATATTGTCAAACATTGCAGTAACTAGAAATACTGTTGTCAAAAGAAAATTCCTGTCAACTTTTACATCAGATTTTATTTTAATAGTAAATATATAAGCTTTGCTAGACAAAAAACCTTGGGACTCAGGCAGAAGTTAATTAGCTTAAAGATTCCAAATAGAATTTGGGTTAAATTTTACCAAAGTACAGATATGATTCATGATTTATCACCCAGTCTAATATTCAGGAGACTTTGCTCAGGATTCCAAGCAAAACGTTTTGTTTATTAGTTTGTTTGGCGGTGGGGTTTGCAAAGATGAACTCTGGATGAAGAGGGTGCTTCCAAAAGGTATGGGCCCCATGAAGAAGAGTCAGCACACATGTGTTCTACTCAGAGTAAGGACCATTCCCAGGCAGAACAGGTTTATCATTCAGTATTTGCCAAGCATTTATTATTTCCAATATGAATACAATAAGATGTAGAAGAGACTTGGAGTCTAGTTGGGAAAACTGGAGATATTTAAAAAATGACAACTCAAGGGAGTAGTTATAAAAATGAAATAAAATAATAAGCACAAAACTTAGACTAGGAAGAAAACTGAAGAGGAAAGAAGGAGCAAGAGGAACATCAGAAAGTTAAGAATTAGCAATTACCTTGAGATGCTATGCAACTCTGTTCCATGTCAAACACTTTACACAAGTTATTTAAAGAGAGGATGGGACTTGACTTACACATCAAATAACAGGTAGTGAGTAAACAGACTGTGAAGAGAGGTAAAGAAACGTTTCCTTTACAGGTTTTCTATGCACATATTTAATTTATATTTTGATTATTGGACCACACACATTTATCTAAACAACTAATATTAATGAATTCTCTTTGTCATTCCACTCAGTAGATAACTCAATTGCCCAAATGAATGGAATTAATGGGTCAATTTAGTGGAAATAACTGAGCTATTTATTACCACCAAGATGAAGCTAATTCAAAAAAAAAAAACTTATTATAGAGATCACAGAGTGAATTTGATGGCTCACAAATAACAGAGCAAGAAAGGGAATGAGATTTATTTTAGAGTATTTTTTTCTTTTAATGAAAAAGAAAAGGTTATTCACTCACTCATCCATTAGGTTTATTGGTGTAATTCCTTGGACATAGTCTCAGTAATTCATAAACTACTACTATACATAGAAAATGGAATAGCTCATCTAGAAGTACAGGATTTAAGATTTTAGATACACTCATACTTTCAAGTACTTTAGTTTTTATAGCCCATCAATAACACTTTATAGAGACAAGAAACATAAATGAAACTTTTTATATTAAATACACATAAATCTCAACTCTATTGACTTCTTAATTATATAATTAGCAGACCAAGCATGGTGGCTCATGCCTGTAATCCCAGCACTTTGGTAGGTCAAAGTGGTAGATAGGTTGAGTTCCTTGAGCTCAGGAGTTTGAGAACAGCCTGCACAACATGGGAAAACTCCCTCACTATAAAAAAAATACAAAGAATTATCTGGGCCGGGTGGTGAGTGCACGTGGTTCCAGCTACTCAGGAAGCTGAGACAGGAGCATCACTTGAGGTGGAGAGGCAGAGATTGCAGTGAGCTGAGATTCTGTCACTACACTCCAGCCTGGGTAATAGAGTGAGACTCAAAGAAATTAATTAATTAATTAATATATACATATAATTAGCAGATTAATCAAGCCCTTCACTTCTTTTCTTACTACTAAATTTCCCCATTTGTTGCTTTATTTAAAATCTCATGAGGTTTTAAACTCTTAAAGTTATAAAACTATCAGTAATATTATTAAGATTTCAATCATTTGGCGCCAAATTTGTTGATACTAGTCAATCAATAATCTAGACATCTCCTGCTACTAGACGAATAAGAACTCTTATATGCATTACTATTCTTTTCTGTTATGATTAATAAAAGTACCTGATTTATCACTGAGTTACTTTCTTTTTCTGCTATTGGAAAAACCAATATGCAACCACCTTTTCTACTATGAAGCATGAGTTTTCAGGAAGACAAGTAGAAAGAAAGAGTCAGAGGCAAATAATTTAGAGGCTACTAAAATTAAAATTGAGGGGATTTTTTTTTTTTTTTTTGAGGCGGAGTTTCACTCTTGTTACCCAGGCTGGAGTGCAATGGCGCGATCTCGGCTCACCACAACCTCCGCCTCCTGGGTTCAGGCAATTCTCCTGCCTCAGCCTCCTGAGTAGCTGGGATTACAGGCACGCGCCACCATGCCCAGCTAATTTTTTGTAGTTTTAGTAGAGACGGGGTTTCACCGTGTTGACCAGGATGGTCTTGATCTCTTGACCTCGTGATCCACCCGCCTCGGCCTCCCAAAGTGCTAGGATTACAGGCGTGAGCCACTGCGCCCGGCAAATTGAGGGGATTTAAAAAAAAACTCTAAGTAGTAAAATTTACAATATATTTCACCATATCTTACCATTACAAACTATATATTCTTCGTGTTCCTATCCTGAGCTCCAATTGTATTGATAAAATGTGTCTATTGAATAATAATCACAGTATTTAATAAGTGCTCACAGGAGAACTGAACTCTTGTTATCTACAAGTATGACAGAAAGAATATTTGACTTGAGGCTTGACTCTCTAAAACTCAATTAACATAATATTGTTCAAACGGACTTTTGAGTTTATGGAACATGAACAGCAATAAAGTTCTGTAAAGATTCTACTTCCCTCTTAGCAACTTAATGAAGTATAGAAAATATTCTAAACATAGAAAAAATTTGAATAAAATTTTAACAAGAACTGGCACTTCATACACTTAATGTGTTTTCAAAAATATTTTTTCTAAACCATAAAAAATCAAATAAGAACGTACTGATGACTTCTAAAGACTAAGAACATATCGTTTAGCAGTAATTATTACCAAAAACTGAGCTAAGGAATTTTCATAAATTATCTATTGCCTACCAACAGCAGTAAAATTATTATCCTAATTTTGCAGATGAGACCACTAATAACTCAAAAGATTATATAATTGCTCAAGACCACACAGTTGCTAAATGCTGGAAGAGGGACCAAACCGAACAGAAAGAATTGGTTAATATTTTATGCTCTCAACAGCTGTACCATACTGATATTTAAAAAGCATACGACCTTTACCATATATTATTTAATTGCTGCCATAATAGTGCCACAATTCAAAGTATTATCATTTATTAACATTCCATATCATCATTCAGATGCTATGTATCATGTCTTAATTTCAGAGTCCTGATTTAGATATAAGGCTATAAAATTTAGCTTTGTAGGCCTTGATTATAATAATTTATAGACACATATGTTTACAGAAGTACTCAATTGAGATAAATTTATCTTCCATTTAAACTTAATATTCTGTTTTAATGAAAAGAAGTATCAAAAATAACCCACATAATATGTAACACAAAGTCTTTGCTATTTGCTTTTAGAATTAAATTGACTACCCAATGGCCTGGCTAGGAGTAACATGATGAAAAGTAAAATAAAATTCCACTGCAAAAAGTCAGTTCAAGTTATCCTGCTTATGTACTGACATGCTCCACTGCTCCCAAATATCTAATTCTAGCGACAAATCATTCATCTTTTCAAAAATGATAGAGCTCTCTGGCTCAATGCCTACCTGGTTCTTGCCTTGATAAGATAATGTGGAAAATTACTATCATCATAATCAATACTTTAAAAAATCTCTTCTATCAGCTGAGGCAAGGTAAGGGGCAAATTGTCTTTTATTAATCGGAACTGCTATTTAAAGAGGTAGTGGCTTTTGAATATCTCAAATCTTGCAGTTCACCTTCTGCAGGTTATTTGCAGATGCTATAATAGCATTGGTAGTACATGAACATTTGATTTTTAATATTTAACTGAAAACTAACAAAAAAAATAAATGGGTGCAGAACACCACAAATGTGATGATTTACTTAAAATAATAAAAATCTGAGTATTAGCAATTTATATCATTAGCTTCTCCAAGAGGGCAATGTCGAAGCGTGATTTATTAATGTTTCCTTTATTTTCCTTACTAGCACATAGCAAAACAAAGATTTTATTAGCAAAACAAAAACTTCATCTGATTGCTAATATTTTGTTGAGTTTTTTTAAAGTAGTCACTTTTATTGTTATTCTTAATATACTAGCTGTGTAAATTTTGTTTGCCTTTGTTTTGCCAATGATATAAATATACAATGATACAACAGTATACCCAGAAAGTAAACAGAACTAATATAGTGCTCTCTAGTCAACCATGTTAGAAACTTATATTTTATAATGATTTACGGAAGTTGTATAGTTCTGGGCTGCAATTAATGTTTACCAAGGAACAATTACTAATTGTATAGAGGAAAAAAATCATATTTCTAGGGTACAATATGGAAGTATGCATTAAACACCATAAAATATAAATACTCATACTCTTATTCCTCAACAGGGTAATTTCATAGTTAAGAATTTGTTTTCATAAAATAATCAGTGAGGCCCCAAAAAAGCCTGTAAATATTTAGAGACAAGAATGTAAAATATCAACATGAAAGCAACCTAAATATATAACACTACCTAATTAATACATTAATAAAGCATGATATATTCATATTATGGAATATTATACTATCAAAAGTAATCTTGTTTAGAAATTTATTTAGAAATACATTTCGCAAAACAACAGATTTAAGTATTTCAATCTGTTTAAATAGTTAAGCAATTACTTAACAATATGTTAGGTGAAAAATCAGTTGATATAACTATCTTCTACGGTATAACTTCACTTGTGTAAACATAAAGTCACTATATATATTAAAAAGTGTGTGTGTGAATAGTCAAAGTATTTTACATGTTCTTCTTTTAACAATTTTATACATTAAGATTTACCAACTATATATTTTTAAATGTTCTCAAAAGAATTTAACATAGTATTTGTAATCCAGCTGTACTGGCATTAAATGTTAAAATTTTTTCTAATAAAATAATAAAATTATTTGAATATTTTATTAGCAAATAAATTTTCTAAGTTTAAGCATAGCATTTTTCTTCATTTTTCCATTCTGAATCTCTCTCTCTGAAACCAACCTCTCTGAGACCAGCTCCTTAATCATCAATCTAATAAGCTGCTCCTTTTCTTACAAAAGTATACAATATGAGTATGTATATCTGTGATTATTCATTAACTCTGATTTAATGTGACTACTATTCCACATTCTTGATATTTTTGGTTCTCTGTAGGTGTTCTGAATACATTGAATTGTCCCTTTCATTCAGTCTGTCAGTTAATGAACATACAGTCTATCATACTCATCCCATTTCATTGAGTTTTCAAATTTACACATATAGATTTCTAAATCAATTTTTACTAAGCATCATCTAAAATGTATTGCTACAAACCTTCTAAATGCTATTTTTTAAACAAAATAACTCTGACTTTCCTCTTGCTTTCTTCATTCTGTCACCAAATAACACATTTTTGTAGCCATTGTTATTTTTAAAATAGTGTGTAGACTACAATATACATTATTGAGGTTTTAGTTGCATAAAGGCGAAGACTTTACCACTACACAGTATATCCATGCAATAAAACTGCACTTGTATCCCTTTAATTTATATGAATAAATAAATAAATAAAAAGTAAAAATACTGTGGCCCTCTAGTCTTTGGGAAATCACTAAAATGTTCAAGACAGATATTGAAAGGAATAAAGCTAAGTATACTGCTACTTGTTAATCTTTACTTTTCCCACACTTGACCAAGTATAGCTCTTCTTCACATAAGGCATTTAAAATATGCCAAATGAGCAAAAATACAAAAGAACCATATAGAAATCTCACATCTGCCTCAAGCAATCAACAGATGCCAGCCACTAACAGATAGTATTTGTTAATAAGCAGAACAGATTCAAATTATGAGGTGGCATGTTTTAAGGAAGAGAAATAGCATAATGGTCACTGCGGCGGAGGCCAGGTTTCAGATGTGAGCCCCAAGCCCACACTCTTCCTCCAGATCTTTGCTTTCCTGTTCCCTCCCAAACCCTGGCACTACCCTCATTCTTTTCTTCACTGTCCTTTTAGATAATGTAGGACATGCTCCTCTAGGTGAAAACAACTTTTTGGTGAAGAGGTTTGGGGTAGGCAAGGGCTCCATCACTCACAAATCCTGATGGTTGATCTACTTTAACATTTTCAGTGAAAAACGATCCTGTTTCTAAATTAATATTTTCATGTTACTTGGCAGTAACATAGAGTTCACCTCAACCACATCTTATAGATATATTCTCTTACTTATTGATATGGTTGCGATGTTACACCCCCTCCAAATCTCATGTTGAAAAGAGATCCCAGGCCGCATGCAGTGGCTCACGCCTGTAATCCCAGTACTCTGGGAGGATGAGGCAGGTGGATTACTTGAAGCCAGGAGTTCAAGATTAGCTTGGGCAACATGGCAAAACCCTGTCCCTACAAAAAGATACAAAAATTAGCCAGGCATAGTGGCATGCACCTGTACTCCCAGGTACTCAGGAGGCTGAAGCATGAGAATCTCACACACACACACACACACACACACACACAGAAAGAGATCCCCAGTGTTGGAGGTGGGGGTAAGGGAGATGTTTGGGTCATGAGGCAGATCCCTTATGAATGACATGGTGTAGTCCTCACTGCAATGAGTGAATTCTCACTCTGAATTCACAAGAGTTGGTTGTTCCAAGAAGCCTAGCACTTCCCTTCTCTCTTGCTCCCTCTCTTGCCATGTGATATGCTAGCTCCTCCTTTACAACTTGCACAATAAGTGGAAGCTTCCTGAGGCCCCCACCAGAAAAAGATGACAGTGCCATGCTTGTACAGCCTGAAGAACTGTGAGCCAAAATTAATCTCTTTATAAATTACCCAGCCTCAGGTATTGCTTTATAGCAATGCAAACAGACATACAGTTATCATATACCACCCCAGCATCAAAAACACCAAGACTTCCTCAACACCTATACGATAAAATGATGGCTTGTTAAAAGAAGATTGCCTTCTGAAGACTCATTAATCAACATATTACATGGCAATGTGGAGTGGCCTGCAATATTCCAAGAATGCAAAGCTCCACTGCTCTCATAGTACATTCCTTTGTACCACATTCGAACTTGTATAATGTTATTTCATATGTCTTATCCACCCAGCACAATATAAGGTCAAAGGGTCCTGTAAGTGTGGGATCATATCCTTCAAGTACTTCTCTCACATTATCCCACCTAATATGGTAGCAGGATTAAGTTAAATTTGAAAACAATTTGGGATGCATAGAGGAGCTGCCCCCTGGCTTCATTCTAAAAGTTTACTAGAATGAGATATTACATGAAATATACTGTAAGAAAAATAGAATCAGCAAGTGAGAGAAAATTAATAACAAAAATTTTAATTAATGTTTTTCTGCACACATTTAATTATATGTTTCTGTAAGTAACTAGATTTTCTTTCCCATCTTTGATGTGGGAGTAAAGTTTCACATGTAAAGAGATGTGTTACAAGCTTCTTTCTGGTACTACAAAGAAGAGAGAAGGAGGGAAGTAAATCAAAAGTGCTTTTCATGCCTATGTTTGTTGCAGCACAAGAAGCAACCCATGTCCCTCAACAGATGAATGGATAAAGAAAATGTGGTACATATACACAATGGTGTCCTATTCAGCCATAAAAAAATAATGAGATTCTGTCATTTGCAACAACATAGATGGAACTGGAGGTCATTACGTTAAATAAAATAATACATGGCATGTTCTCACTTATTTATGAGATCCAAAAATCAAAACAATTGAACTCATAAAGACAGAAAGTAGAATGGTTACCAGAGGCTGGGAGGACAATGTGTAGGTGGTGGAGGAGGAGGAGGGGATGGTTAATGGGTATCAAAAATAAAAAAGAAATATATATACATATATATATATATATATATATATAAATCACTCTTTCTAACTGTATATATAGATTTATATTTATAACACATATATTAATGTACAACTTTCCAACTATATATAAATATATTTAATATAAAAATACATTAAATATATAAATATGTAGAAGTAAATATATTAAATATATAGTTATTTGTCTATAGTTAGAAAGTTATATACTAATACATGTGCTATCAAATACTTTCTAACTATATATAGTTACAAATATATATATATATATATATATACTCACAGTCAGAAAGAATAAGACCTAGTATTTGATCAACAGGGAATGTATAGTCAATAATAATTTAATTGTAATATTATTTATATATTTTTTATTTTTTATATCCATAAAATAAAAAAAATTTCATACAATTTAATAAAAATATTTTTAAAGAAAATTTAATAATTTATTTAATAAAATATTTTTTTATTTCCATAAAATTTTGGAGGAACAGGTGGTATTTAGTTACATGAATAAGTTTGTTAGTAGAGGTTTGTGAGATTTTGTGCACCCATCACCCAAGTGGTATACACTGAATCCAATTTGTAGTCTTTTAACCCTCACCCCCATCCCACCCTTTCCTGCTGAGTCCCCAGACTTCATTGTATTATTCTTATGCCTTTGCATCCTCATAGCTTAGCTCCCACTTACGAGTGAGAATATATGATGTTTGGTTTTCCACTCCTGAGTTACTTCACTTAGAATGATAGGCTCTAATCCAATTCAGGTTGCTGTGAATACCATTAATTCATTCTTTTTATTTCATTATATTTCATTATATTCACCACATTTTCTTTATTCACTCATTGATTGATGGGCATTTGGGTTGATTCCACATTTTTTCAATTGCTAATTGTACTGCTATAAGCATGTGGGTGCAAGTATCTTTTTTGTATAACGACTTCTCTTTCTCTGGGTAAATACCCAGTAGTGGATTGCTTTTAAAAATAACTAAAAGAGTATAATTGGAATTTTTTAACACAAAGGGTAAATGCTTGGAGGGACAGACACCCCATTTTCCATGATGTGATTATTACACATTGCATGCCTGTATCCAAACATCTCATATACCCCATAAATATATACACCTCACATGTACCCACAAAAACTAAAAATTAAAAAAACTGGTCACTTCATGTAACAAAACAAACACCAAAGGATCTGACTTTGTGCACAGAAAAATAATAGAAATATACATGTTTTGGAATGACATACCTTCTATTCAAAATCTTACAACATGTTGTTTAGGTAATGGTCACAGATGTATTTCACATACTTTTTATTCTTCAAGAAAATCACTCTTTATTCATACCAACACTGCAAAACTAAACAGACCCTAAACTATTATAAGCACCGTTTCTCAATAAGGAAAAGAAAAAGATTTTTACAGAGAGCCAAAACATACACAAGAATTCAATACCATTCATCTCAATTCTGTATTACTACCACTATCTATCTGAGTATGAGATGGAGTTGATCATTTACAACACCTCCACATGTCCCTTGGAAAATGGCACTGCTGGCTGTCAAGCAAATTGATGGTTTTCACTGAGCAGTTCCCTATGTAAATTTCAGAATTCACTTTAACAGTCATTTGAACTGTCACAGTATGAATTATGGACTGAAGCACATTCTGCTTTGCTATTTCCACAGGAAAGCTCCTTGTGAATATTAAATTAGAGGTGGGAAAGATATTTTCAAGTCAGATATCTTAAACTTCAAAACCTATGCTTAGAACAAGCATTAAAAACTATTTTGTTTCATGCTGGAGAGGATGTGGAGAAACAGGAACACTTTTACACTGTTGGTGGGAGTGTAAATTAGTTCAACCATTGTGGAAGACAGTGTGGCGATTCCTCAAGGACCTAGAAATAGAAATTCCATTTGACCCAGCAATCCCATTACCGGGTATATATCCAAAGGATCATAAATCATTCTACTATAAGGACACATGCACACGAATGTTCATTGCAGCACTGTTTACAATAGCAAAGACCTGGAACCAACCCAAATGCCCATCGATGATAGACTGGACAGGGAAAACGTGGCACATATACACCATGGAATATTATGCAGCCATCAAAAACGATGAGTTTGGGTCCTTTGTAGGGACATGGATGAACAATTCTCAGCAAACTGACAGAAGAGCAGAAGATCAAACACTGCATGTTCTCACTCATAGGCGGGTGTTGAACAATGAGAACACATGGACACAGGGAGGGGAGCACTACACACTGGGGTCAGTTGGGGGTTAATACGGGAGGGACAGTGGGGAGTGGGGAGCTAGGGAGAGATAGCAAGGGGAGAGATGCCAGATGTAGGTGATGCGGAGGAAGGCAGCAAATCACACTGCCACATGTGTACCTATGCAACAATCTTGCATGTTCTTCACATGTACCCCAAAACCTAAAATGCAATAAAATAAATAAATGGGGAAAAAAAAACTATTTTGTTTCTAAGGGTGATATAATTTTTAATTTAAATGAGTCCTTATTTTTATTATAATAATGCACATATGTATATATGTGGTACCCTATATATTCATAGCTGTGACTTATTTCTTTTTCTTTTGGCAATATCTTCCTTATATTACAGAATTAAAATTCTTGGAGTCTTTGTATAGACCACTGGTGTTAAATAACGTAGGAGGATCCAAAATCAATTAAAGACATAGCTTTACCACTAGAAATTTATGTTACACCTTCAAAAATATAAGCATAAATATAAAACAAAATAATGGCACAGAATATATGGAGTAATCAGAGTGATTTCACAATGTCATTAATAACTCTGGCATTGCATCCAATTTAGAGTCTGGTGATGAAAGGGGGGTGACATGATACTGGCCTCAGATCATGGTATGACACAAGCAAAGTCACTGAAGCAGATATCAGCTTGTAAAAAGAGGGATGATTTCTGTGAATAAATACACAGATTAAATTTCAAAAAGCATTTTAGGAAGAAAAGTCAATAAAGAGCTTTGAATGTTGAGCTGAGCAGTTTAAATTTCAGATAAATACCACTAATAACATACCATAGGTTTTTAAATGTGAACATGATATGGTAAAATCATGTTTAGACTACGATGAAAATGCATGGGTTGTCTGAGGCTCAAGTTAGGTACTGAAGATTATTGGACATAGGGTGCATAAAACAGATCTGGAAAAATTATGTATGCTGGCAAGTGCCGTTGCCGCAGTAATTTAAGTAAGATAGGATGAAATTGTACCAAGATAGAATAGGTGGAGCTTACTCAATACCTATTTAAGGAAGCAATTTGAAAAAAGAGTAGAAAACTACTGTAAATTTTTGAAATGGAGAATTAAAATTATATTGATATTAATGATTTAATTGATATTAATAAATTAATGATATTAATTCACTATAATTGAAATACTTATAATGATATTAATGGTGACAGATAAATTAAAAAGCTGCACTACATTGAGGTTACTCATATAATATCCATTACTTAGCAACCAGAAGTTGGCTATAGTAGTCATCTGCTTTATATATACTTCTATTTATGTATATACAAACAGTTATCCCTTGGTATTTAGAGGACACTGGTTCTAGGACCCCTGGGGATACTAAAACCCACAAATGCTTAAATCTCTGATATAAAATGACATAGTGTTTGCATATAACTTAATCATACACTCCTATCAAGTATAAATCTAGATTACTTATAATACCTAGTACAATGTAAATGCTATGTAGTAAATAGTTGTAATACTGTACTGGCTTTTTATTTGTACTTTTTGTAGTATGTAGGGTTTTTTTTTTTTCTTTTTTTCTTTTCTTCTTTTTTTGAGACGGAGTTTTGCTCTTGTTACCCAGGCTAGAGTGCAATGGCTCGATCTCGGCTCTCTGCAACCTCCGCCTCCTGGGTTCAAGCAATTCTCCTGTCTTAGCCTCCCGAGTAGCTGGGACTACAGGCATGCGCCGCCATGCCCAGCTAATTTCGTATTTTTAGTACAGACTGGGTTTCACCATGTTGACCAGGATGGTCTCGATCTCTTGACCTCGTGATCCACCCACCTCGGCCTCCCAAAGTGCTGGGATTATAGGCATGAGCCAAGTAGTTTTTTTAATATTTATTTTTATTTCAATAGTTTTTGGGGTACAGGTAGTTTTCAGTTATGTGGATAAGTGCTTTAGTGGTGATTTCTGACATTTTAGTGTACCCATCACCTGAGCAGTGAACACTATACACAATATATAGTCTCTTATCTCTCACCCTCCCTTCCAATCTTCCCCGCTGAGTCCCCAAAGTCCATTGTATCATTCTTATGCCTTTGCATCCTCATAGCTTAGCTTCCACTTAAAAGTGAGAACATATGATGTTTGGTTTTCCATTCCTGAGTTATTTCACTTAGAATAATGGCCCCCAGCTCCATCTAAGTTGCTTCAAAAGACATTATTTTGTTCCTTGTTATGTTTTATATATATATAGAGAGAGAGAGACAATTCTCAAAAGATGCACAAACAGCCAAAAAAATGATAAAATGCTCAACATCACTAATTATCAGGCAAATGCAAATGAGAACCAAAATGTGGTACCACCTTACTCCTACAAGAATGGCCGTGATTATGAAGTCAAAAAACAATATATACTGGCATGGATGTGGTGAAAAGGGAACGCTTTTACACTGCTGGTGGGAATATAAATTACATAAATCTATAATATAAATCTACAGCCACTGTGAGAAACAGTATGGAGATTCCTTAAAAAATTGAAAGTTGAACTACCATTTGATCTAGCAATCACACTACTGGGTACCTACCCAAAGGAAAAGAAATCCCTTTTCACCACATCCATGCCAACATTTATTGTTTTTTGACTTCATAATCATGGCCATTCTTGTAGGAGCAAGGCAGTATCACATTGTGGTTTTAATTTGCATTTCCCTGATAATTAGTGATATTGAGCATTTTTTCATGTTTGTTGGCTGGTTGTGCATCGACTTTTGAGAATTGTCTATTCATGTCCTTTTCCCACTTTTTGATGGGACTATTTGTTTTTAAAAAATAATTTCCCTCCATGATTGGTTAAATCCACAGATGCAAAACCCACGAATATGAGATGGCTGGCTATATAGGGCTATACTAACAACCAAATTCAGGATTCTTGCAAATTCTTTTTTTTGTTTTTTTTTGGATACAGGGTCTTGCTCTGGAGTGCAATCATGTGATCACAGCTCACTGCGGCCTCAACCTCCCAAGCTCAAGCAATCCTCCTACCTCAGCCTCCTGAGACACTGGGACTACAGCACACACCACCACACCTGGCTAATTTTTTGTATTTTTGCCATTTTGCCCATGCTGATCTAGAACTCCTGGACTCAAGTTATCTGCCTGCCTTGGCCTCCGAGAGTGCTGGGATTACAGGCAAGAGCCACCCCACGCAGCCCTTACAAAGTCTTAATGGAACATTAAATTGCATATTCACTTTGGGAACTTGTGGAAAAAGAAAATGAATTAATTAGTCCAAGACAGGTAAAGAGGCAAGAATAAACACAATTCAGGCTTGTGTTTTGGTTAGAATTCTAGTATTCTCCATCAAAGAACAGCCATTCTATTATAGCATCTATTGACTACATTTACATATCAGGTTCTCAACAAAGAACGTACCTTCAATCTCTTTGCATCTTTATTATTAATCAATGCCATCTATACTTAAAAAAAGAGTTTTAAGGAAGATTATATGAAAGACATAATCCATCAGTAACCTCATGTGCTTTTTTTTTTTTTTTGTCCTAGGGGATATGTCTGACATACAGTACTGGGTGTGTCCCGTAGATCTACTTTAAGTGAATAATTCTCTCTAGTTATATCTGTATCAGGTAGTGAGAATGTAATAAGTCTTATGAAATTTGCTATTTTATGATAGAAGAGTAAATAAGGATACTGTACACTAACTAATCAAAGATTCACCGGAGAAATTTCCTTTAAATTTGAGCCCCAAGGAAAGTTGTGTTTCTCCTTAACTACTAGTTCTTACGAAACTGATCACGCCCTCTTCTTTGCTCTGGCTAACTTTGCAACCATCTCCAGTAAATACAAAGAAATTTATGGAATTCATACTATGTACCAACTCTACATATACCTAACTTGGTTTTTTTCCTTATTATCTTTTCATTCTGTTGTCCTTTCTATATTCTATGCTATTGCATGAATTTCTGTGAACCACTGCAAATCTTCTTTAGAATAGGCAAAACATACTAATAAGTAGTTCTAAGTGCTAAGCTAAGCCCTACATCAAGTAACTTCAACTTACAATATGTAAATTTCATAACATCTCTGCATAGTGTTTTCATTGTCACCAGTACAGTGTTGAGAAAAAAATCAATTTCACATAGGTACAAATACTTTAGGAAATAGAAGTATAAACTGGAAATCCTAAAGTCCTACTGAGAAAAATATTGAAAAAAACAACCCCACCTAGCTATACAAAAAAAAAGAAAAAGAAAACCATTGTGGATTAACTAAAGTAGCAAAGAAATGGATGACCCTGGCCAATGCATCCCAAATGGACATTTTAAAACAGCCTTAGTAAGTTAACTATTTGATCTTACATGATGCCTTTTTGATTGATACATGCTCAGGATTCATTTATTATTCACCTGCTTTTTCATATTAACCGTTCTGCTAAACAACTGTTTTTATTTTGTTCCTGAGATACTAATTACCTTTACCCTACTTCAATCAATCAATCAACAACAACCTACACCCCCATACACACACAAATAAAACTGTTGCCTTAGTTTTTTTCGAGAATTTTCCATTTCATTCTACTTTCTCCAGACAGTCAAAGAGCTATGCTCTACATCTAGAGGAAAAAAAAGCTTTTCTTTCAGAAAACAGGACCAACTTCAAAAATTTTCTAACATTTATTTTGAGCAAATCAATGTAACAGTGGCCTATGGGGATACAAGAACTGTATGATTTTTCAAACTTCAAAAGACTTTAAATTTGTTTCCATTTTATTCTTCCTATTACTTACATAGCACTAAATCATATTTGTGTATGTTGTAAACATTGTGAGTAAGCATAATAATTAGATTCTAGTTACCTCTTACAGGTTATGTGACTTAGAACAATTTATATATTTCTGTACCTTAGGTGATTCATTTGTAAAACGGAAAAAATAACAGAGTTTCTCTGAATTGGAATAAAGATTAAATAAATACATGTAACATGCCTAGAAAAATGTTTGACACATGCTAAGCACTTGGTAAATGTTCTCTGATGTTACAATAAATACTATACTCAATATTATCATACATTTTCACTTTATCTTCTGCATTTTTATCGGAAATAGATGAAATAGCACATAAATTCCTTTGAGCAGAGAAAGGTAAGAAATAGAAACAAAATACTGAAAGCTTCCATCTATAATTTGCCAGTGTAATCACCACATGGTGTGGCAGTGAGGGAAGTCATTACCATCACTCCTTAATGGAACCTGTGCCGCTTGCTGATCACCCTACCTGATCCCTAGGGGACAGGGTAGTATTTCAGTTTTTGACAGACTTGAGACAGCAGGCTGTCCATTATTAAACTAGACATCTGGCCCCTGTTGTTAACAACTAGTTGTTTGTAATATGTGGACAATCTACACGTTTTCCCACAGGGAGTTAAATGAGGTTGAAATGTGTTAATCCGCTTTTATCCCTATTCACATGGCAATTTACAAGATGGGTTAAGTGTGCCCTTGTAATAACAATTCATCATTATGATTCTGTGTAAGTCCAGTGCAAGAAAGCCAAGAACAAGCAGTTTGCTATTCCTTAGATTTACTGTTTCCCGGCTTTATATGCCAAGTCCATTTCTTACCCATAGTTACATACTGTGAAAATTGGAAGTAATACAACTCTGAATTCAAGGAACGCATACACAGAGGGATATGATTCTCATCCTTTAAAGCTGTGGGATAATTGCAGTAGTGCTGAGACTACTAAAGCACTGATGGGAAGAAAGGTACATATAAGACTAAAGAGGAAAGAGGTCAAAAAGTTGGAGATGTACTGCCAGCGATTGTCCCTACACATCAGCCACGCTTAACAATTGGGTTTGTTTTCCTTCACTGCTTCTATTTCTCAGAAAAGATGAAGATAAATACGTTCGATCAAAGACATAATTGTGGAGAGAAGTCTCACTGTCCTTGGTCTCCCTCTTTTGCTGATTATCTTCTCCTTCACATCCAAGAGCATATTTTTCCCTATTTCTTTCAGGCAACTAAGGCTTTCCAGGTTCTCACCTCTTTACCTCCAAACTCCAAAGCCATCTCCACTTCCCAGTCAAGAGAGACAAATAAGTCTAATACCACTGGTGCACTAACTTATTTCATTTACATTAATGATTTATTTTCCCAAGTATGTGCAGTGGTTCCTCCTTACTTGAAATTATACTACATCTAAGACCTTACGTATGAGTCAGCTTGTTCTGGTTGTACCTAGTTATTAAGGAGTCAAGGTCAGAAATTTCTATTTCACTCCTCTACTTTTATATGACCAGTTATAGAGAATCTAACGTCATTTTATGGTGTTTTGTAGCCTCCATGGAGCATACTTTTCTATTCATCTGCTGTGAGCATGTACATGATCACTATTCTACATGAGAGGCATGCAATGAAATATCCCAGTGGCTTAGGGTCCACCAATACCCAGAGGCTGTGACAAGTTATGAGGCCAAATACACATAAACAAAGCTGCAAGCTGGAGAGATGGGGGTGTTTGGCTGCAAGGCATGAGAAGAAACCTCAGCTTCTAAGAGCACAAAGTTTTTGTTTTTATTACATGAGTGTTTAATACAGAAAACTACAGTGACATAATATATAATATCGGAAAAGTTGTCACTATTAAATGATTGTTTTGGGCAATAAAAAACTAATGATGCCGTTTGGTTGACAAAGTAAAACAAGATTATAATAATGTGGTAAATTTCTTGGTTTCTATGTTATGAAGCACAATAATTATTAGTACATGTAATACATGTATATTAGATATCAATACTTGATATGGATTATACAGGATATTGGACAGATTAACAGTGTTCTGTAGTTTATTTAATTCCAAGAGTAAAACAATATCTATGCTCAATATTCACATCTTTTTTATTCATTATGTTTGGTCATTTGCTAATACCTTTAAAACTTCACATACCACCAGCACTTCCACTTTTTGTTTTTGAGACAGTCTTGCGCCCATGCTGGAGTGCAGTGGCGCAATCTCAGCTAACTGCAACCTCCACCTCCCGGGTTCAAGCAATTCTCCTGCCTCAGTCTCCTGAGTGGCTGGGATTACAGGCATGCCACCATGCCCGGTTAACTTTTGTATTTTTAGTAGAGACGGAGTTTCACCATGTTGGCCAAGCTGGTCTCCAACCCCTGACCTTGTGATCTGTCCACCTTGGCCTCCCAATGTGCTGGGATTACAGGCATCAGCCACAGTGCCTAGTCCAGCACTTCTACTTCTAAAGAAGTTTATGGCTCTGCTTATCCATCTCTACCCTACAAAACACTTAAGATGAGAAGCAACTTAAAGTCCCTGACCTTCACTTGTATCCTACTGTCTACAACCCCACCCAACCAATTTTGACTGTGTATCAAGGATGAAATTGTGTCAGTGCTCCAGGCCCACCCTTCTCTTCTGTAAGTGCTTTTCTCCATAGCTATGGATGGCTTCAGTAACAAACTACATGTAAAATCTAGTTTGGTCTCTTGGACTCCAGATCCATACTTCCAAACTTTCCTCAGTTCCTTGAAAATCCCTCGCTCTCTCCCAACACTGGCCTTTTAGGCAAGCTGCTCCTTAGCATGAAATATTATTTTCCCATTTAATCTATTAACATCTGCTCATCCTTAGACCTTGACCTCAGCACATTTCTTTGAAAATTTTCCCCAGACCACAATCTCATCTGCCATACTAGATTCATCTTCAGTCATGCGCTCTCATGACATTGTGAAATTCTCCTTTATAACCTAGCACAACTGTAATTAAATTTATGTATGTATTTTTAAATATAATATGTTTCCACTACTGTAAAATCGGTCTGTTTTGCTCACAATTTTATCCCTAGTGCTTAGTGTGTTTCTTCATAATTAGTAGGTGTTTAATGTCTGTGAAAGAATGATGCCAATGCTATTAAGGGTTTCTACAGGCTATCATTTAAATTTTGAAAGGATAAAGACCAATATATCCACAATTGTCAAAAGTTTCTGTAGGGAGATGTTATTTAGCAAAAATAGACATGGCTCTATTGATATAGTGATTATTTTAATCCACATATTATGATGGTGTTTCACGAATTTTATAGCAATCACACCAATTCTCTGACCCTGCATATTAGCCTACCTCATTTTTTTAAGATTTGCCACGTGAGATTACAAAACAATATAAAAGATCAATTGCCCCATACTGCATTTTTATTCCTAAATATTTTATCTAAAAGTCTCATTTCTTTGGTAATATGTCTGACATTCATATCCATCATAATCTCAAAAAGAAGTTCAGCAGATGACTAACTTCTGTTACTTAAATTACAACTAGACTGCTGATGATTAAGATCTCTGTGAAAAGGATATTCTTCTATGACCCATTAAAAAAATCCCATATCTAATCAAGGATTGTCAAAGAATAAAAATAATTGTCTTTCTGAATCATTATTTATTGTTTTGATTGCTTTGGCAGAGAAAATTTTAACTACAAATTTAAAACTCAAAAAAAGGACTTGTTTAAAAGACATCTTGATGAAGGATATTGCTTAACATTAAATATTGCTCTAAAAAAGGACAAGTTAACTTAATTTCAAATTGTAAGTATGTAAAGCAATTGGTTAAGTTTCACTGTAAAAAATGTTGCTTTTTGCTTTATTTTCTAAAGATAACTTAGACAAGCACGGTGCATAATAAATAATATGACATTGGCAATACATAAATACTCTAATAAAAACAGATGAACCATCAACGACAAAATGATTGATTGCTATGGTCTCAATGTTGGTGTCCCCACAAAATTTACATATCGGAACATAATTCTGAATGTGATAGTATTCAGAAGTAGAGCCCCAGGGAAGTGATTAAGTCATTTGAAGAAGTACTCCTAATACATAACCAAATACAGAAAGTAGATATGATAGCTGTTAAATTGAATCAAACCTTAAAAATAAAGTATCAGTAATTCAAAAAGCCACATTTCAATTTTATTTATAAGAGTTGGACAAAAGAAAAGCACTCTGTGTGTTTCATATAAAATACTGATGTCTGAATTCCTAGTAATGATTGAAAAATAGTAATTAATAAATAATACTTTTTTCTCAGTATTTTAAGTATTACCCTATATATTTTCTAATTTTCTATTGCCTTCTTTGTGGATATTTTTATTATAGTTGATATTGATAAGAAACACGATTGTCTAAACTCTTTCTAACAATAAATGATTAAATCATTTTTGTAGATATTGTACTGTATCTGCATGTTTAAATAGGCATTATGCATAGTTGATTCCGCTATGTGATTAAACAGCAAAAATAAAGTTGCATTCCTTTTAATAGCACTCAAAAATTTTAAATTGTCTTTACTAAACTGAACTTAGAATAAATATTTTATAATAAATGGCTGCTTTTCAAAATAATATATAATTCACTATGGGGTAAAAAATTGCTAATTAAAAAAATGTTTAATATGCCAATCCAAAACCCATTCTCACAACTGAATTTGATTATGTAAAGCAATATATTTTGTAGTGTATATAAATTACACATATTCCAAATGCTATTGAGATATTTTTCTGTTTTTAAAAATACCTCTTAAACTGTTAATTGATTGACTTGTACTACGTCCGAATCATTTAACGTTTTAACTGCAATACATTAGGTGACTTGCTTGAATTATTTCTAAAGGCCACCTATAAAATAAAAAGATAAACTTGAAATTGCTGGATTTGAAAGAAGTCACCTGAGTATTGAAAACTAGAATGGTCTTAATTAAATAAATGACCTTCTCTTCTATGGCCACAACTGAGAATTTTCCATTAACAATAATTGGAATTGTGGCCATTTATTCACATTAAGTGCATTGTGTTCCAAAGTTTAAAATTACTAAATCATGATGAAAGAGGAGACAGTATAACTGTCTGACAACTTTTAAAACCTGTAACTTATCAGTCTTTAACTGCAGGAGAATACTCTAAATCTTTATTGTTTTGTGAATCATAGAAATATTAAAACAGGAAACAGGCTTGGAGCAGTGGCTCACACCTATAATCCCAGAACTTTGGGAGGCCAAGGCAGAAGAATGGCTTGGTGCCAAGAGCTGAATATTGAATACTGAATACCTTGAGCCATCTCTAGTATGTAACTTCAGCTACTTTATTTTCAAGCAAATGCTGAATATCCTTTCTACAAATGGTACAGAATCTTCTTGACAGTCTTAAAACAGAAATTCTATAAAGGCATTATCATAACATAAACAATACTGTCAATATTCTGGGGGGAATTAACGTCGTATCATATCTATGACCACCTCCAGACCCAGCACTATTTCATATTCCTTTCTATATTTGTCCCAAAACCTAACATAATGGGGCTCTGACACATAGCAAGCATTCAAACATTAGCTGAATGAATAAATGGCCATTAAAGGCATATCACACAAACCACCTGAATGAGATTTTTGGTTTTTACTCAGGATGCCAAATAAGTGTGCATCATATATATAAAAGACATCTCTATGCATAAGCAATACTCTCATTTAGCAACTCTCAAATATATTTCATAGCCTCACAGTAGTGTTATCCATGTGCTAAATTCTCCGCACTGCTGTGTCTAACCCTATTCCCATATGTCCTACACAGAAAAGGATATCGGAATGCAAATGAGAGAGAAGCAATTACCTAAGGATGGCATTAAAATAATACACACATATATATTCATTACATATAATATATATTATTCATCATATATTTGTAATATATGATGCATTACATAACAACATACAATTTTTAGCATACAGTATACAATATTATACATATATTACAAAAGCAATGCAGACCTGTTACATATACACTATTTACATGTACATTATGCCAGGGTATGTGTATGTGGTTTTACCTACACAAAAGGTGGCACAATATAAATTTAGGTGACCTACTTATCCAAAGTTGGTTCACAGAAAATCTATGGTATGGAATACAAAATTCCTATGTCATAATAGGCCAATCAATATTATGTCTTTAACAACACCCATTTCAGCATCTATCATATGCTTCATTTATTTTCATATATCAGTCAACTATGACCTAAGATAGAGCTTGAAATTCTTAAAGTGAGGAGCAACGTAGGAAGTGTTTACATTCCTACATTTGGAACACAATTCCCCCATAATTACAAGGATGTAACTCTCTAGATCCAAAAGACAGCTAACTTGATTCAGATTCTCCCAGAAGGTGACTTTGAGATAGGATTGCAACAAAAACAGTTTATTTGGGAATTGATCACAAATAAAATACCTGTAGGGGAGGTGAGGGCCAAAAGCCAATAAAGCTTGCAGTAGTAAGCCAGTTATCACTGCAAGCAAGTACAGCTCAGTCCCCTTGGACACCATGTAGAACATGCTCCAGAATTATCCAAGCTAAGGAGCAAGGAAGCTAAAGTATTGATTCAACAACAGCCTATTTACTCAATGACACTTTAGCTTGTTCTCCAAGCAGGACTTGTGTGCTCCTGAGGTTGGTGGTGGGGAGGAAACCTCACACAGGAGGTGTTCAAAGAAAGTTGATTTGAAAATATGGGCAGAACACTAAATGTATCTGTTGTTGGAAATGATCTGCCTACTCCCACATGAAAGAGTGCTTCCTCCTCAACTCTAAAGTAATTGAGTCCAAGAAGATAACTGGGTAGCATCAGATTGCTATTCAGGCTTAATTGCAAAGAGGAATTTGTCACCATATTAAAGACAAAGAAGACGACTTTACTTACTACATATTAGCTTAGGATTCTAAAAATGGAAAAAAAAAAAAAGGATTGCAAACAGCAAATCAGAAGTGAAGAAGGGGACTAATATTTAATGAGCACCTAAACCATGCTAGGTATTGTAAATTATTCTTATAAGTTCAAATAAATTAAGTGAAAAGAACTTAAGAATTTGAGGGATTTGAATAACAATGAACTGAACTGAAGAGTCATCTTTACACAGATAAGATATAATATCCAAGACAAGTATTTAATTTCCCAAAATTTCAGTTTCCTTGTGCCTAACATAATTACCTGCTATTCAGAGTTTGTCTGGGGATTAAGATAACATATCTCATAGGTAAAAGCACTTAGCAGTACTTAGTTCCAACTAAAAGTTAGTTCTGTGCCTCTCCATCCTTCCTGCTGTCACAGTATTATAAGGTAGATAGTATTATTCCCATTATAAAAAAAATAAGATTGCTGAATCTCATAATGGCTGAAGGACTTTCCCAAGGCTACTCAGCTAGTGAAGGAAACAGCCAAGGACTCAAGTGTGGGTTTCTCTGATTCCAAGGATCTTGCCTTCAAAGATTAACAACAAATGGAACCAAAACCAAAAATTAATTTTCCATGAAGCCACAAAATTAGCCAAATCTTTAAAAATGGTTGAATGATGATTGTTTTAAATGTTTAATAACTTATTTTGTTAGTAAAAGTGGCCTGCTTTGTAAGTTAAAGTTGGGCTCGCATAAGCTTTTAATATAACATAAAATTTTAACAATTCTGCAAAACTTTTTTAATACAGCAGTTATTCATTTAGGCACGTTCAACTAACCAAAATTCTTAAATACTAAAATATTTCTGCATCATACTTAGAAAAATGAGGGCAACCACATGAAAATTTACATCTTAGATATATTTAAAAACAAACAAACATTACCATCACTATAACCAACGTATGTGCTTTATGTGTTTAATCCATCTCAGACTTTCTACAAAGAGGGTATCTATTCTATATAATGATCCTGAGGTCCTGAACTAAATTAAATATACATTCAGTCACTATGAACATCATGCTACATTTGATAAGCCATTTACACAAGCTAATACAGTTTATCTAAATGTCAATTCATATTACAAATTCACTCAAAAATTATTTTATCTTCAGTTTATCCAAACACTTTACGAGAATACTGAGAAATTGGTATTACTTCTTTAAATTTTTAGCCAATATATGTGGTTTTGCCTAAATAAGAGGCTGAATCAAAATATCCTCTATGAAACACCCATCTCCCTTTAAATTACTAATATGAGACCAGACAAGATGCCCATAATTGATGCTCAAGATAAAATCCTCAGTGTGTAGAGACAGGAGTTGGTATTGGGAGCTGTAAAGATGAGGAAAAGAAACAGTGTATTGGCCAGTGGTCATTGAGGAGGGGATTTTGGATTGGACCAATAATGGATCTTTTATATAATTAAATAGAACATCAATACCAAACTAAACTTCAAGGAAACATTTCAATTGACTGGAGAACCTAGTTAGTATACACGTATTATCGTAAAACAAAGAAATGTGGCATGATATGGGATGACTATTCCAGAAAACATTAAATGCACTGAAATACAAAATGTGCTTTTTAAACAATGAGACAGAAATAGACGGAGGAATTTCAGAAGTTTGTGCAAAGCAGTAATACTATAAATAAAACACACAAATGATATGTTGCTAACAATAAATATTCCACTTTTGAAACTTAGTTGTAATTTTGAGACATATATGCTGTTTCAGTTAAAAATGTACTAGTTATGAAAAGGCTGTATCATGCTATACAAACACCATTATTCATAATGGTAAGAGTGACCTGTTCAAAGTGAGTATATTCTAATGCAATGGTTGCCATTATCACTAACTACATGTTACATATTAAAACCAGTGGTCTACCTAAAACATCAAATGTTTAAACAGCATAAAATTTCCAGTGGCAAGCAAGTAGACACCTACTCAAGGCAACACAAACAAGTAGTAGGTAAATAGATGCAGGAGATTTTAAGTTTCGAATGCGCTTTTTCAAACAACCTGGATGCGGTTTTGAGTCTGATTAACCACCCCTAAGGAAGAAATGCAAATTTTTGGGGACTGATAGCGCATACCATTTGCGTGTACGGTACCTCCGATACCAGCCTTACACACATCCTAGAAAAGCACACATAGACAAAAGAATAATGCACTCGCCAACTGAGTGCAATAAATGCATTGCAAGCGTAAGAAAAGTGCAAAGAAAAAGAGTTCCTCATCTATAGCAACAGTTCTATAGAGTCAAAATGGAGAAACAAATCAGAGTCCCTTTTACTCCTCCCCCAGCCTCAGTCTCCCATTCTCCCTCCTCTCCCCTCGGCCCTCCCATTTCCGTCTTTTTTCCAGCAGTATTGACAGGGCAAGCCTGAGCACGCCACTCACCTGTCGTCGTTCTGCCATCCTTGGTCCCCTAGCAGCAAATCTCGAAACCTGTACCTGGGAGGCAGAGGGGGCACTTCGCTCTCCAGGTCAACCATCCTTCCTCAAAGAGTGGGAACATCAAACGACAAATGGAGGAGAAACACTGCGGGGCGGAGGGAGGGGACGCGGCCGACGCCGAGGCCGAGCGGGGCCGGGAGGGAGGGTCGGCCGCCGCCGGAAGCTGAGGCTGGAGAGGGGCCGGCGCCGCGCTCCGGAGGGTGTGAGGGGATGATGCAAACCCAGCCCGGGAGCAAAAGTCTGGCTCTGACGGGAACCGGCGCTGCCAAGGAGCCGCCCCCAGCTCGGCGCCGCCTCTGGTCCCCAGGACTAGGGGGAGGCGGTATAAAAAGTTACTTCGCCGAAGAAGACGCGCGGTGCCTCGAAAGACGGGAGGGGTGGGAGCGAGCGCCGCTGGACGGCGAGGCACCTCCCCTCACGGCGGCTGGCGGGGCCCCCCGGGCGGCCGCGCGGCCGCAGCTCCCTCAGGCGGGCTCGCTCCGGCGCAGCCCGGGGCCGGCGGGAGTCGCGGGAGGTGGGCTTCGGCCCCCGGCGCGGCCAACCCGGCGCTCCCCTCAGTCTCCCGGCGCGCGGGAGCGGGAGGCGCAGCCAATGAGACGCCCCCTCATTAGCATAGCACGTGACGGCACGGGCGCCCTGGGGACAGCCAATGGGGGCAGCTGAGGAGCGGCTCGCGGGGCTCCAGACCCTGCTCCGGGAGGGGCCGGGGGCTCGGATGCCGCCGGCGCCTCGCCGGCAGTCCAGGTGGGCGGGATGGAAAATGGCACGTTTCTGCAAGGGGAATCCCCGCTCTCAGCCCCAGGAAAACCCCATTTTTTCTCACATTCGGAAAGGAGGGAGGTGTTTCCCTGAACTCGGGGGAAAAATGAAGGGCCACCTTAGGCCGCTGAAGAGAAGCGTTTAGATGACAGGGAAAGCGCCGCGAAACGCGCTGGGGGCCGCGCAGCCGTCAGTTGCTGCTGCTGCTGCTGCTGCTGCTGCTGCTGCGAGCAGCGCCGCGGGCTTCGGTCCGCTCCTGTCAGCGGTTCACACCGAGGAAGAAGTGAGCCCGCAGACCAGGGTCTGCTTTTCAGGGGGAACCCCTCTTGCGGGGACCCCACCACGCAGCGCGGCTCACCGTTCTTCCTCCAGGAACTGCCTGCCTCCGAGTATGTACGGACCGAACACTGACCATCGGACAGCCTGGCGAGGACACACAGGCAGCTTCTGCCCTTACTCAAGAGCCCCTCGCTTGTGTGGAGGAACACGCTTATTCCTTGATCAATCAAAGAACATAGAGATTTGACACTAATCAAAGAACATAGACAGAGATTTGACACTAATCAAAGAACATAGAGAGAGATTTGGAAATGCCTGTTAGATACACACACTTCTTCATGGTGGAGGTCAAGGAAGACATTGAAAATGAACTAAGCCTTCTGTATTCATTTGCAGCCTGCTTTAGGAAAGGGAAGAAATGTGAAGGAAGCAGAGAGAATACTACAAGTAGAGGCAAAGTGATTTTTCAGAATACTTGGCTTATCCAGAAAATAGTGATTAATTTGGCATGATGAATCCTCAGTAGAGGCCATGTAGCAGAGGGTTTATTAAAATCTAGAAATGAAGGAAGAAATCACCAAAATTTGTAACATCAAATAAGATGACTACTGAAACCTGAAAAAATAGCAGTTGAAATAAAAGTCATACCCTTTGTCTCTATCTTCAAAATCCTACTGATACTTCCAGACCCATCTCAAACGGCATATCCTCCATTCGATTTCTTGGTTTTTACAGCTGCTTACGAAGCCTTCTTTCTTCGAACCCCTTTGTTTAAACCCTTCATAACCCATGTGACTATTTTGCCTGGAATGCTTACTATAACCTATATGATTATCTGTGCATTTTTCTTACATCTCTTCCCGTTTCCCTGTGCCTTAGCTTCCTCTAGCACAGGACCTTCAAAATAGCCACATTTCAATAAACGCGTTCAGTTGTATTAAAAGCTATTAAACCTAGGAAATTTTTTTTTCCATCCATCCTTGCGCTCCAGTGGTATTGTTTTTATGAAATCATAATTTAGCATGAACTTGTGTAATCACTTTGCTAAATAAGAAAGTAATATTACTACATATTAGTTTGTACATATAGAGAGAGATCTGGTTTATATTTTAGCCCTTATCATCTCCTATTAAAATGATTCTAATAATTTTATTTTTAATGTTCCAGGTTAGAATTTATATTGTTATAGTCTATCTTTATTATTTGGATGACTAGAAAATCTGAAATATTTTCATATCATTAACAGACTAAAAATCAAGACACTAAAAAAAGAAAAAAATAGCAATTGATTATTAGACTCCTGGGATGCTAGAAGTTAGAGGGTAAAGCAACAACATTTTACTTAAAAGAAAGCTGTATACCTCTATTTTACACTTTTGTGAAAATCTTTGTTATTTGGCTTCCAAATACTCAGATAACAGAAGAGAACAAATAGTATGTTAAAAAAAAATAAGAAAAAACCTTCTGAGCTAATAGTGTCACAGCATAGCTTTTAAGGATACAAATGGTACAAAGTAATGTGCTCAGTCCTGCCAGTTGGAAACTACTGCAGGGACGATACTTTGATTCCCTGGTGTTCTTTGAAATTGTCCAAGTGAATTTTTTTATTATAAACTTAAGAAAATTAGAAGAATAATGTAATATATGGAATGCTATTGATATGGTTTGGCCCTGTGTCCCCACCCAAATCTCATTCTGAATTGTACTGCCATAATTCCCACATGTTGTAGGAGGGACCTGGTGGGAGATCATTTGAATCACAGCAGTGGTTTCCCCCATACTGTTCTCATGGTAGTGAATAAGTTTCATGAGATCTGATGGTTTTATCAAGGGTTTCCACTTTGGCATCCTCCTCATTTTCTCTTGCTGCCGCCACATAAGAAGTGCCTTTAGCCTCTCATCATGATTCTGAGGACTCCCCAACCATGTGGAACTGTAAGTCCAATTAAACCTCTTTTTCTTCTCAGTCTCAGGCATATCTTTATCAGCAGTGTGAAAATGGACTAATACAGTAAATTGATACCAGTAGAATGGAGCATTGCTGAAAAGATACCCAAAAATATGAAAACAACTTTGGAACTGGGTATCAGGCAAAGGTTGGAAGAGTTGGGAGGGCTCAGAAAAAGACAGGAAACATGTGGGAAAGTTTGGAATCTCCTAGAGACTTGTTGAATGGCTTTGACAAAAATGCTGAGAGTGATATGAACAACAAAGTCCAGGCTGAAGTGGAGATGAGGAACTTATTGGGAACTGGAGTAAAGGTGACACTTGTTATGTTTTAGCAAAGAGACTGGCAGCATTGTGCCCCTTACCTAGAGATTTGTGGAACTTTGAACCTCAGAGAGATTATTTAGGGTACCTGGTAGAAGAAATTTCTAAGTAGCAAAGTCACCTAGGTGACTTGTGTGCTGTTAAAGGCATTCCATTTTAAAAGGGAAACAGAGCATAAAAGTTCAGAAAATTTACAGCCTGACAATGCAGTAGAAAAGAAAAACCCATTTTTTGAGGAGACTGTCAAGCTGGCTGCAGAAATTTGTATAAGTAACAAGGAGTCAAATGAAGTCCTCAAGACAAAGGGGAAAATGTCTCCATAGGTCTTCCTGGCAGCCCCGCCCACCACAGACCTGGAAGCCTAGGAGGAAAAGATAGTTTCATGGGCCAGGCCCAGGGTCTTATGCTATGTGCAGCCTAGGGAGTTGGTGGTGCCTTGTGTCCCCGCTGCTCCAGCCATTGCCAAAAGGTCCCAAGGTACAGCTCAGCCCATGATTTCAGAGAGTGCAAGCTCCAAACCTTGGCAACTTCCATGTGGTATTGACCCTGTGGGTGAACAAAGGTCAAGAACTGAGGTTTGGGAACCTCCACCTAGATTTCAGAAGATGTATGAAAATGCGTGGATGCCCAGGCAAAAGTTTGCTACAGGAGCCGGAGTCTAATGGGGAACCTCTGCTAGGGCAGTGTAGAAGGGAAATGTGGAGTCAGAGCGCCCACACAGAGTCCATGCTGGGGTATTACCTAGTGGAGCCATGAGAAGAGGGCCACCATCCTCTGGACCCCACCATCCTCCGGACCCCAGAATGGTAGATACACCGACAGCTCACACTGTGCACCTGGAAAAGCCACAGGCACTCAATGCCAGCCCATGAAAGCAGCCAAGAGGGGAGGAGCTATACCCTACAGAGCCACAGTGGTGGAGCTGCCCAAGACTATGGAAACCTATGCCTTGCATCAGCGTTACCTGCATGTGAGACATGGAGTCAAAGGAGATCATTTTGAAGCTTTAGAATTTGACTGCCCTGCTGGATTTCAGACTTGCATGGGCCCTGTAACTCCTTTGTTTTGGCCAATTTATGCCATCTGGAATGGGTGTATTTACCCAACACCTGTACATTGTATCTAAGAAGTAGCTAGCCTGCTTTTGATTTTACAGGCTCATAGGTGGATGGGACTTGCCTTGTCTGGGATAACACTGTGAACTTTTGGGTTAATGCTGAAATGAGTTAAGACTTTGGGGGACTGTTGGGAATGCATGATTGGTTTTGAAATCTGAGGCCATAAGATTTGCAGGGGCCAAGGGTAGAATGATATGGTTTGGCTCTGTGTCCCCATCCAAATCTCATCTTGAATTGTAATCCCATAATTCCCATGTGTTGAGGGAGGGACCAAGTAAGAAATAATTTAAATCATGGGGCAGTTTCCCCCATACTGTTCTCATGGTATTCAATAAGTCTCATGAGATCTGATGGTTTTATCAGGGGTTTCCGCTTTTGCATCCTCCTCCTTTTATCTTGCCACTGCCATGTAAGTGCCACATAAGTGCCTTTCACCTCCTGCCATGATTCTAAGGCCTCTGCAGCCATGCAGAAAGGTAAGTCCAATTAAACCTCTTTTTTTCCCAGTATCAGGAATGTCTTTATCAGCAGCATGAAAACAAACTAATACAACTATCTTGGCATTTTTAAAAATATAGCAATATTTGAGCATCAAAACACATTTATAATTGGAAGATCATTTTGCTCCTTGTATTTTTTTTTTTCAGGCTTCTGTAGGTGGACTTTTTATTTTTTGTCATTAGTTTTGACTTCTGGTTCTCCCATCTGTCTTTCTACTCTTTCGTTCTTTTTTTTTTTTTTTCTTGTCATGCCATGTCATTTCCCGCTGTTAAAATATGTTTCTCTCTTTCACTCTTTTTACCTTTTTTTCACTGTGCCCTTTTAATTGCCTACTTCATAAATATTTTCCTGTATCTGTGTCTAAACATTTTTATTCTACTATGACATGAGATTTGATTTTTGAAAACAATTTCAAACTTGGTTCTGAACATTGCAATTTTGTATCTTATTCACTGGTGTTCTCAAATCCTCTAATCAATATCTAGTGTAAGTTAGAGCAGTGGAGGAGATTGCCCCACACTAACGAAAAGAACTTCCCAAAATTCCCTGAATGATTATGCCAGTGGGGTAGAGTAAGTGTCACAAATGAAGATTGAGGAGAATGGCTTACTAGTTTTAGAAATTTTATTCTTATTTTCTAGAAAACATGTGATATCTTCTCATTTCTCCTTCTTTTTTAATTAAAAAAGTTCATTTTTTAAAAATCTCTGCTTTCCAATACACTGATTAATAATACTGATGTTTTAAGAGAAAAAGAAAAGATTCATTCCCAAGGATGAAGAATGATTAAATTAACCATTTTAACACCATACTGATAATTAAGTTGTGAATAATGAGCACAGTTGCATTCTTAGACTATGATTGGGGATTTTTACCCAAAACTCAAAATATGTGTATATCACATATGTCATTTTTATGATAAAATTCCTCAAGTTGTCAATGATTATGTCTACATAGCCCTATAACTACTATTTGAAATGAAATTTAAAATGATAAACACTACTTACTATATTATTAGGCTACCCACTTATAGATACTATATCTCTGTAGGCAGAAGAGATGATAATCCACATCCCTTCAGATAGCATCATTAAGCAACATGATACCTCTATGAAGATGGATGTGTGTTCTACTATGTGTTTCTTTTTGTTGATTTATTTGTTGTGTTTTTGCTCTTGTTTTGACAAGTCTGTTTTATACCAATCTACTATTTTTTATCAATAAAAATGTATTAAGTGGTTACCGTGAATTGAACTTCTTGTAGTCTAATGATTGAGGGTAAGTGCTGAAAGACAGAGAATCCGACAATTACACTAGAATGTGAAAAGCCTCAATAGTGATTAGTACAGGCTGCTGTGCTGCTAATGAGCATATACAGGCACATGATTCTAGTTTTGGAAAATCTGGGGAGGCTTTCTGTAGAGGCTGACATCTATACTGAAGAAGGAAAAACAACTGAGTAAGTAAGGCAGAGGCAAAAGTAACAGTGAGTAAAGTATACAGGCCCAAGTGAGAGCAATAAGAAAGCATGGGTGAATCCAGCAGATGCAAAAGTATCACGGACTTTGAGCTGGGGCATGGGTTTGAGTGAGGAGGAGTCAGAGAGGGAGGGAGAAAAAATGGCAAGATTGGCACTTTCATTTATTAAGGACCATATCTGAAGAGCCTTGTAAACTATACCAACAAGGTTGAGTTTTATTTTGAAGACAATAATGACTATCTTGAGGATTTTAAGCAGGTAAGTAACAAAGCCCAATTCATGCTTTGGAAAGATCTCCGCGGGAGCAGTGTCCATAACTGATTGGTGGGGAGCATAAGAATGTAAGAAAGGAGACCATTTATGAGCCATATGGTGTCTTAGTCGAGCTATGTCAATCGTCTGAAATGAGGCAGTGGTGACAATGCAGATGAAAGCAAAGGACAGATTTACAGGAACTTAAAATCACAGAATCGATGGGATGGTAATGGAGAGACTGTGAAAGTTAATGGAGAGTGAAGAATCAGTGATACTTCCTAGGTTTCTAGGATGAGTAAGTAGGTGGAGGGTATTACTGTTGGATGAGAGGGGAATACAGAAGTAGATCTGAGTGAGAAAATGACTTTGCTTTGAACCATTTGCAAAAGGCCAAATGGAGAATTCTAGAAGGTTTGAACATGTGGGTCGGAATATTTAGAGCAAATACTTTTCCAGAGATACAAAACTGGAAAGCATCAACATGTAGGTGGCTGTTGAAATTGAGGAAGGATAAATGCACCTGGTTCTTACACTATGAAAGAAGAGGAGGGTAGAGGCTGAACCCAAAGACCACTAGGGAGAAGGATGAATAAAGAGCTGGGAGCAAAATCGACGGGAATTCAACTTCTACCACCAGAGCAGAGAGACACGTGTTTCTCTATTTTCTTGATTAGTTTTATTCTGTGACCCTTGATTCAAGCTAAAATAGATTCTATCTACAGAAATAAAAATGTAACAAAACCTGTCCTATATTCTAAGCATGTCCAGCTACATGAGCAGAATCATTTTTATTTCAGCAACACTGAAAAGAGGAAGGAGTAGAGAAAAAATGAAAAAGGTAGAATGTCACATTTGATTCACAAATTTCACCTGATTAGCACAGGTAAATAATACAAAGGAAGGCCATGTAGAGACTTATGTATGAAGATATTCCAATACAGAATATAATTTATCCAACATTTCTAGTATTTTTGTCAACCACTCTAAAAGCACAAATTGTGGCCAAGGTGAAATGTGTATGCAGACCTTATGATGAAAACCTGTCACAAGACAGTTAATGTTTTATTACATTCATAGTAATATCCGCTGTGATCTTCTGACATTTCTTTCCCTCTTCTCACATATCTCTTTAAAGGTGCATGCTATTCAACACTACTCTTAATGATAACACATATACCTTCATTTATGTACTTTTAAATCTCCTTCATATTCACTGAATTTTGAGGGGAGGGAGAACATAGAACCAAACGGAATTATTTAGTGGCAAATGTGATTCAGTAACACTGAAGTACATACTCCTACGACAATCAAGAAATCAAATCCACATTATTGTTCTACCTACAAAGCAATTTATCTGTGTGAAAAAAATCTTCATCAGTTTGGAAAACTGTACTTGTTTTTTTTTTTTCAATATTGAATCTTCCCATATTTATGTTGCTAGTGTCCCAAATACTGCCATGGATAGATTGAAGGGTGCACCTCTCTTCATGACCATCCTTCCAGCTTGACCATTTGCATATCTGAACCTGCTTAAAAATAACTACTACAATATTTGGCAATTAGTGGATGATCAATAACTGTCTAATGAATGAATAACTTCCATTTCTTATTCATATCATCTGTACAATCTTACTCATAATCCAGAGGTTATAAGTAATGCAATGTAAATGCTATAGAAATAGCTTGCACATAATCTAGGTATTGTAAGTAATCTAGAAATTATTTAAGTGCACGGAAGATTGTACATAGTTCATAAGCAGATACTATGCTATTTTATATAAGGTGCTTGCAAATCCACAAATTTTGGATTTGAAATTAGAGGGTCAGAGACTACCCCTAGGCAGTGTGAGAATTGAGTTAAATGTTGTTATCTGTGTAGCCTCCTAAAACCAATTCCCCACAGAGACCAAGAAAATGTAAATGAACTAAGTCAGACCTTTGTTACTGTTAAAGATTGAAAACATAATGTTGCTAATAATATTGAGAAAACAATTAGTACCTACAGTGTGAATAACTATTATTTGCCAGGTCATATAGGAGCTTTACAACAACTCTGAAAAAATAAATAACATTGTCCTAATTTGAAAGATGAGAAAATTTAAGCTCAGAAAATATCAGCCAGTTAGAAGATGCTAAGCCAAGATTTAAATAATTTTCTGACTCCAAAGTCCATGTTCTTCTCAATATACTGAGGAAAGAAGGTTTTTATTTAATAACTAGTAGATGTTGGTGTTTACCAATTGGTAATATAAATTATATAACAAAATTGTAAAATTGCTTCATCACTATCCTACTCATCTCTTTAGCTCTAGCCTCAATTACCTTCATTCATATCGTGATATATAAGAAATACATACGTGGTCTCAGTCCCTGGTTCCCGGCATATGCTCCTAAAAATCTTGAAATGTCTGAAATAATAAGAGTGTCTTTTACATGCCAATGACTAGTGGCCGGGGCCCTTAGACATTTTCAGGATGAGGGCTGTTCACCGGAAAGATCAAGCCAGGATTTAGTGAGTTGAAACTTTTATCCCTACCCCCAACCTCCAGGGAGAGAAGCAAGACTGAAGAATGAGTTGATCACCAATGGTCAGTAATGTAATCAAGCATGCCTGTGTGATGAAACCTCCATAAAACCCCAGAGGACAGGTTTTGTGGAGCCTCTGGATTGCTAAACACACGGAGAAGCCTGGAAGGTGGCGTGCTGGGGAGGGCATGGAAGCTTCAAGCCCCTTCTCATGCACCTCGCTCTGTGCATTTCTTCCATCTGGCTGTTCATCTATATCTTTTGAAATTTCCTTTTAGTAGACCAGCAAACACAAGTAAACTGTTTCCCCAAGTACTATGAACTGTCCTAGCAAATTGACCAAATCTAAGGAGAGGGTCATGGTAACTCCTTGACTACAAAAAAAAAAAATGCAAAAATTAGCTGGCCATGTTGGTGCTCGCCTGCAGTCCCAGCTACTCAGGAGGCTGAGGTGGGAGGATGGCTTGAGTCTGGCAGGCAGAGGTTGCAGTGAGCCAAGATAGCACTACTGCACTCGAGCCTGGGCAATGGAGCCAGACCTTGTCTCAAAAGATAATCAACTAAATTTTAAAATTCCAATCTGGGAAAAATATGTTGCACATGTAGACATTGTTTTGAAATGTGCGCATCTGCATGCGTGTGAATGTGTCATACTTAACCAAGCCATGCAAATCCTTAAAACACTGTCAGAGCCTTACATTGAGGTCTGTTAGATCCTCTCCCATAGAGGGTTTGATTTGAGAAGCAGGATAATGCTTGCAAAAAGAAAGAAACACACATAGCATGTCTTAGCAATTGAAAGTTTTACTGATATGTGAAATACTGTCTTTTATTTTTATTAATTCTTAGTACTGAGAAGTTTAACTGACAAAGAAGAAAACTTTTTAAGTTATTGCTGAATTATGTCTACAATATATCAACAACTTATATAGTTACTGTCTATTGATTCCAATAATAATACTGACTTTAGATTCATTAGTTTAAAATCTATCAAAACTTGAAAGTTTTTATACTTACAGGATAGACATTTTCTTCATTTTGAAGATGATTAAACAAAAACCAAAAAAGACAAAGTAAGTCACTTAGTGAATATTTTAGTGTAATTAATATGAAAATCGATTTTTCCTGATTGTTATGCAATGCTCCTTAGCTACAAGCTAACAGTACTTTCGTTGCAAATGCTATGATAGTACAGACAATGCATGACAACATATCAAAGCAAAAGATGTTGCCTGTTAGTGGGAAATTAGGAAACTCATACTTTTTCATACAGAAGAGTGTTACATACATCGAGAGTGTCGGTGTGCTACATATAAACACATAAGTTCTTTAATATTTATATATTTTCCTTTCCCACAAAGATATGTTGTAAAAATTAAGGATACGCCATCATATACCAAGTTTATATTCTTATTTATTTTTAGGTAGCTCACCACTTCCAAGTGTTAAGTGGTAGCCCTGTTTCCATTAACACCTTGATTTGTACAGTTTAAGTGTGCAAATAATTAAATATGTATGTTTACTATAAATTTTTTATTGTATAAAAATAAGAATGAAACAGAAAACACAAAGAGTGATGCTATTGTCAAGACTGAACACACAGACTTACGGATTGAGAAAAGGCAGGAAGTCAGTAGGTATGGCCATAAGCAGCAACCGCTTACCTCATTTGAATATTCTGTGTTCAGTGCTCAAGAGAAGAACAAAATTATAGAACAGGAGATGCTATAGATGTATAATTAAATAGGCTGATAGCTAAAAGATTGTATATTATTAGTGATTTTACATCTTTTTAACTGAGATTGGACTAGTTTATTCAACATGCATGTCTATTATTTGAGAGTAGTGAGTCGTCATGCATCTTTCTCAATGTAAATGCTACCTTTGTACCTTCAGATCACTCCAGCCTAAAGAGTACAAAAATTGTATCTCATCTTTTACACATACAAACACATTCACACATAAAATCTGAGAAAAGTTTCTTCAGCAGTTCCATCATTTAGGCTGTGAATTCCAGAACTGGCATAGCTTAGTCTAAAGCCTACCCCTAACTCTTTACCTTCCCCCACATCTGGGCTCATTGCCTCCCCTGTCCCCTCTTCCTCACTGCCTCACTTTAATCAGCTACCTGGGAAGCAATACCGTTTGACAGTATACAGCTTATGAATCTGGACTACTTGGACTTAAATCCTGAAGCTGGCATTTACTAGCTGCTTGATCTTGGACAATTTACTCACTGTGCTTCATTTTCCTCATCTACAAAATGTAGTAGAGTGCTTACTTGGGGGAATCAAATACATATAAATAATTTAGAATGGTGCTAACCACATAGTCCGCTATTGTTATTATATGTGTTTTTCCGAATATAGATATACACATTTTTAGAATTCTTTTTCTTAATATAAACTCATCTTCAGTGTTTAGCAACTAATGGATTTAATTATGCTTTTCAAGTTTTACTCCACAGGTTGAACAGTTTTGACTGTGCCCAAAGAGATAAACTAAAGTATGTACCCACAGAGCAACTAAAACAACATAAGGGTACTAAAGTTAAAAAGAAAAAATCTGGCTGTTCAGTGATTTTTCTGGACTCCCCTGGAAATAATAAATATGGATAATCAAAAAACCTTAAATATTCTGTAGTTAGAAGCCAGAGCATACAGGCATTTAAAATTAAAACAAGCATCTTGAATTACATTCACATGCATAGCAAAAAAATATATGCACCATATTGAGTTCAGATGCAACAAGCTGAACATGTGCTACAGAGCTAAATGAGTAATGCAATTTTTACACTGGGTCCACGCAAGCTTTGCGGTTGCAAAAAATAAGGATATGACAAAAAAGCAATCTGGAAATGTCATAACCAAATCAATAATTAAAAGTTCACTACCTCCCACTCAAATATCAATACAAAGTACATTAAAATACTGATTACTATGCAGAAAGACAGATATGATATTTAAGAATATTAGGACTACTAACATTTCTGACAAGACATTCACCCAGATTAAGAAGCAGAAATAAAAAACAACTCTAATTTGTGCTTTGCACTTTCTATTTCCATTCTTTTTGCCTGCAAGCCCACGAGCTCACTGTACTTAAGCTCTGAGAAAATCACCAGGTTGCACAGTGTGGTACAGAATTACTGAATGCCGTTAGATGCTAATGACCTGACAGCCAAAAGTGAGTTTTCAACTAATTTCCTGAATTAGGTATAGGTTGTTTTTCTAGGAGTTGACTACCAAATTCTCTAAGGCCATTATTTTTTGATGTCTTATCTGTTTTATTCAGGCAACTCTTCAAAACTATTTTATTTATAGTTTAATTAAACTAGAACATGAGTCAAATGAGGCTATGATTGCTAATACAAGAAATCAAAGTGTGTGGGTTTTATATTTTCTATCAATTTTTTTTCTCAATTCCCTTCATTGTTGAAACTCTTGCTAAGGGTAAGTTCCTAATAAAACCAACACAGGTGAAGGGCAGATTCCAAATGCCTAGGTGAAGCTCAATAACGATTAGAAAGAGTAATCTAGAAGCCAGGTTATTCATGCTGAAGTCATGTGTGAACTAATGGGCAGCAATTACTCAAATAGGGGAGAAAATATACGTGCCCATGTCATAACCCAAAAGGAAAAAAGAGAACTTTTTGTTTAGTAGAGATAGTGCAGAAACTGAACTGTGAAAGAAGAGCCAAGTTAAGAAGTCAAGTCAAATGTGAAGTGGAGATGCTCAATATAAGGGGAAGATTCTGTCAGTTAGTTACATGGAGCAAGAGGAGTCATAAGAATAAGGACATCAAAGAACATCCAGGTCAATATGACTTATCCAAATTAGCAGATTGTAAATTCTCACACAAGGAGGTTTTGCCACTATTCATAAGGGCCAAGGAGCAAAATGTCCCAGTATGTCACTTAGGATGTTCTGAATTATAAGTAGCAGATATATGATCTACAATGTCATTTTAAAAATTAAATAAATTTATTATCTCACATATGGGAAAATTCAAACGTAGGTCAGCTTTAGTGAAGGCTTTATATAGTGACCTATGCATGCCACAAAGGACTTAGTTCCTCTGCATGCAATTGCCATTCCTTCTACATCCCTCCCTGTGATTTCAAGACAGCTGCCAGAAGCCCTAAAGACTAGTTTATTCTCTTCCAGCAGAAATAAGAGAATATCTTTAAACCTAGGATTCCCGACAAAACCTAAAGCTACCAGAACAGATCCCCCAAGGCTTTGGTTTTCCAACCTGCAACTAAATAATAAAGACGGCTGAGACAATCTAGTCTGTATAGCTCATTCTTTGTCCAGTTCTTTTCAGGACAAAACAGAATAGACTGCAGAATCTCTGCATATACTGTACTCAAAATAGAAATGTAACGCCTACTCTGAGATCATATTGCACTAAGGATATTATGATATTTGTCCCAATTAATTACATTGGACTTATTAATAAATTTTGGCCTACTAACATCTTGTTCCTACATATAAAAGTTCTGGGTTTTTAATTAGGTCATAGTGGCATTGTACCACACCTTTCTACATATTGCATGGGCATACGATATAAGGTGGTTCAAAGAGTACGCGCAATGGTGAAGAGGAATCTTTCACGTACGGATGTCAGGAGAGAAAAATTCTTGTTCTGGTAGGTTTCTAACTAGGGGCTATGTCTGTCCATATTGTGAATGGTCCGAAAATACCTAACTTTGCAGTGACACAACGTTTATTTTTAAGCTTCTGGATCTGGCTATGACTAAAGCAAGCACCACTCCTAGAGTACCCACTCGTAGGAATCAATAAGTTATCTTTTAGCTTAAGAGAACAGAATTTCTATCACTATCACCTGAAAAAATTCTTAGTAAATTACATCAATCCCCTCAGTAGTGCTATGAATAATTATCAGTCATCATTGGCAAACAATGCCAGAATCTTTTCCTAGTAAAACTAGGTAGTAAAATAACTTTACAATTTTCCTCAACAAATTTTATTGCTTTTTGGATGCTAATTTTCAAATCATTGGCACAGACTAACATTCCACGTTCAGGTCCCAAATTTTGTTCTGTAGTAATTACACACCCACCACAAAGCATCAGTCCATCTGATCTCACAGAAAAAAATTTCACAATAATAGTAGGCTTTCAAACATATGCAATTAAAAATATTTTACTCAGGCTGAGTAAAATATTTTTTTACTCAGTGGCTCACACCTATAACCCCAGCACTTTGGGAGGCCGAAGTGGGTGGATCACCTGAGGTCAGGAGTTTGAGACTATCCTGGCCAACATGGTGAAATGCTGTCTCTACTAGAAACACAAAAATTAGCCAGGTGTGGTGGTGCACGCCTTTAATCTCAGCTAGTCAGGGGCTGAGGCAGGAGAATGGCTTGAGCCCAGGAGGCAGAGATTACAGTGAATTGAGATCACAACACTGCACTCCAGCCTGAGCAATGGAGTGAGACTCTGTCTTGAATAATGAAAAAAATTTACCCAATGTTTTACCTAATTTAAATATATTATTTGTATATCTTTTTTAACTGCATGAATTGAGCATTCCTCATTTTTGCAATTGTATTCATCTCTTTCTGTATTGCCAACTGAAACAACCACCAAGTATAAAAAAATAGGTACCGCTGTGTCATCAATGGGACCAGGATACAACCACATTTTAAATCACAAAGTCCAAATAAAAAAAAAATTATTGGGACCAAAATAGGAAAAAGTGTCAAAGGTAAGTGGAAATTCTTAGAGATTTTTAAAATAGTGCAGAGGTTTTTCAAAACGGATAGCACAGCTCCAAAAGGATTCAAGATACCTTCCATGGAAGATGTGGATAGTATCCAGTGTAATAAAGCACGATTGAAGAGTGTAGAAAGGCTGAATAAGAAGACACACAGATATGCCATCTTTTCAGAAATCAGTCAAGATGAGAGTACATACACCACAATCACCTTGTTGACAGCTAATCAAAGCCAGCTGAAAATAAATTAGTAGATTCTAAAAATGTCACAGATACCTGCAACATAGGGCTTTACTGTGAAAATGAAAACTCCAAAGATTTTCTGCTCAGCAGACATGAGAAAGGCAAATAAGAGTGAAGACTATTACTGAGGAGATGACAAAACAAAGATGATGAGGATATGTCCTCAGTGTTCACTACTTTAGCTTACATCTCTCATCCTTAATTTTATTTCAGCAGATATTTAAAACAGACATGTACAATCTATTCAAAATTGGTAAGAATCAAAAAGAAACAAGTATGGATGACATACTCATAGGTTAAAAATTAAATAAGAAAGAGCAATATAAGAAGAAAAAGAGAGTTAAAAATACCACTAGAACAATTACCAAAAATCAAAATACAGTTTCTAATCAAATCTTCTTGAGTTCAAAAGACTTAAAGAAAAAATAAATCAATTGTAAGACCAGAAATGAAAAATAAGTTCACAGAGATGAGAAAAAGATAAGAGAGAAACAAAATAAATACAGAAATAAAAAGCAACATTAGTAGCATTATATACATATACGCACACACAATTATCCCTGTTCTATATTATAGGACAAAAAAGAAAGACTTGAGAGAATCAACATGGAATTCTTAAAAATGCTCAATGAAACTGATTAAAGATTTAATTATAGATATAAAAGACAAAGAAAATACAATATATGCATAATTGCTATTACTGAGTTTGAGAACAAAACCAATTACATAATCAATATATCAGAATACAAAATATATTTTAAAAATGCAAAGATTTGCTTTAAGTATATTTTTCTGAAAATAAGGGAATCCTTTATTTATAGGTTAAGAAATCATATTGTATTCTAAGAAAAAAATCTAGAACGATAAAACTAAGAAAAATACTGAAGGAGCTGAATTCATAGACAAACTATTAACAATGATAAAAGAGTGCATGAAGGCTGGGCACAGTGGCTCAAGCCTGTAATCCCAGCACTTTGGGAGGCTGAGGAGGGTGGATCTCGAGGTCAAGAGATCGAGACCATCCTGGCCAACATGATGAAACCCCATCTCTACTAAAAATACAAAAATTAGCTGGGTGTCGTGGTGCACACCTGTAGACCCAGCTACTCGGGAGGCTGAGGCAGGAGAATTGCTTGAACCCGGGAGGCGGAGGTTGCAGTGAGCCGAGGTGGCGCCACTGCACTCCAGCCTAGCACCTGGCGACAGAGCAAGACTCTGTCTCAAAAAAAAAAAAAAAAAAAAAAAGACACAGGTACAAAGGGATGTATCCCATTATTGTTGGAATAGAAAGAAGTTGGAGCAATTAAAGTGACTGTCACTGAGAGCATAGACAAGTCATCTGTGATTGGTATACATTATGAAAACTATGCAACAATATATATACAAACATGGATAGATATTTAAAACATAATGCAGCTGTGTAGGAAAAATGATTTATATGAAAAAATGAAACATGTTCTGGAAGAATATGCACACAAATGTTTATGCATCAGGTATTTTAATGTGTTTGGCCATTGGTAGCAGGAAAGAAAAATCAAAGATGGAGTGGCAATAAGAGAGGATATGAAAATAAAATAAAGCAACTGAGGTACTTTTGAACCTGAACCGAAGAGTATGATTATCTTAACTCACTGCTTCTGGAACTAAATTAATTAAAAATTAATTATAAATTTAATGATTAAAAGCAAAAACCAATGAATTTGAATTTTAGAGATAAAGAATTCCACAAAGATAACATTCCATTTCTCAATGGAATGTTAGGTTCATGTTACAGTAAGTCCTAATACATATGTTATAAACAATTATTTGCATGAGTAAATGTTAAATAACAAATAAAGAGAAAATAGAAAAAAAAACCTGTATATTTTTGTATACAAACATAGAAGAAAAGCTGTAGAAGACTATATTAACTGTTAAATAAGTGCTATGGTCTGAATGACTGTGTCCTTCAAAATTCATGTTGAAAGCCTACCCTGCAATGGAATGACATTAGTACACGGGGCCTTTGGGGGGTAATTAGGTCATGGGCATGGGAGTGGAGCCCTTAAGATTTTTTTTTTTTTTTCGTTTTAGCAAATTTTTGTGAGTGAGTGGTAATAATGCATTGTAGTTTGAGATAATGTATTGTCCTAGACACTCTCAGCTGCTAAAATAGAATACAAAAATTGTGCGGCTTTAATAACAAATATTTAATTCTCACAGTTCTGAAGGTTTGAAGTTTAAGATCAAGATGTCTGAATGGTCTGGGTTTTCATGAATGCCTTCCTTTAGTTTCACAGATGGATGCCGTCTGGCAATATCCTCATGTGGTGGGGAAAGAGAGCTACAGGAAGAGAGAAAGATAAAGACAGAGAGATTGAGAGAAAGTAGGCTCTTTTGGATCTCTTCTTAGAAAGGCATCAACTCCATCGTTAAGAGCTATTGGAATTTTAATACATATCATATCTTTTGGTGAACTTGTCTATAAATGTTTAAATTCTACCGAGCAACAGAGCTGAAAGACTGTAACATGCAGATATTTTCAGATTTGGTAGATTCTGCTGAAGAGTTCTTTAAAGTAATTGTATCAATTCAATTTTAATTCTCCTCAGCAATATATGAAAGTTCTGGTTTCTCCAAACCCTTCTCAATGCTCAAGATTTCACATAAGTACAACCATTGATACCTGCAGATATAAAAATTTAGCCTCCCTTCACATAACTTACAAAATTTAATTCAAATATTATTATTAAGAATATACACATGCCTTATTGTGTGATACTACACTATCTGTAAAGACCATCAACACAATGCTTTTATTAATACAAAATGTAAACAAAATTATATCCCATTTATATTTGTGACTCTGCATATTCTAATTTTGCCAAATAACTTCTTGTTTTCTTTATTCAAAAAAGATAGGTAAAACTATTTTCGCTGTTGAAAAGCAAGCTAATAGTTACTCTTTGAAGGAGGAATGGCTGGAAGGGGAAATGCAGGAACTTCTACAATGCTACTCTTGTAGCATTTCTTAATCTGCATGTTACTTACACGGTTGTATTTGCATTTAAAATAGTAATTGATCCTAGGCATACGATTTCCACATTTTTGTAACTGTGTTGTAAGCAATAAATATATTTTAAAAGAGGAAAAAACTAGCTTGGGGGGGGTGTAAATGCCACTGATATTTTCTTTGCCATATTTCTGTGTTATTTGACTTGGTAAAACAGTATATCTTATTTTGTGATTTTAAAAATGTAAATGAAATTAGATTAAAATTGATTACAAAGTAAAAATTACCCTATAGGTATTCAGAGAAAGTCATAGAAAGGAGAAAAATCTGAGTAACTCTTGCACGTAATCACAGGCTAAAAATGAGTGAAATAATATTTATAAAGTCCTTAGAAAAAAGGAGTGTGACTCAATACTTTTTATATTCAGTCAAGCTGACATTTTAGTATAAAAGAAATAAATTTATGAATGTGCAGGAAATCAAGGAATAGAGTCCAACAACAGCTTATCCTAAAAATTTGATGATGAAATACAGGGAGAAAAAAGATGAATCAAAATTAAGATCTCAATAACAGAAGAGCCACATTTGGAAAGATTTGTGGCAAAAAATAAATCCATCCAGAAATAAAATTAAGATTTGAAGAAAATGGAAAAATTAAGTATGAAATTGAACGTAAGGGCTGGAAACTTAGAATAAATCTTAAACCTAACAAAAATAGGTAACAATGAAATGAGAGTATTTAAGACAAACAGTAGGACTATATTTCATGGGTTTATATTAAATACATCCATGCAACCCGCTATGGAGAAGTAAACTAGAGTTGTATTGGTTTATGTGATATCTAGGCAGAAACTTTAAGAAATAGTGTACAATTTACCAGATTTTTTCTGTCTTGGTGACTGGTAGCATTCAGATGGCCTAGATCTCAGGGAGAGAATAACATGTACTGTCAGTTCCTGGGTTGCCCTTAAAAACAAGCAGCATGAATGAGAAATAGGATAAACAAATTAATTAAAGAGTGTTCTATAAAATATGTCTAAACCAAAATCTGTTTAAAATTATTTGTATGTTTGTATATTGTACATACAAAAACAATATTTTGTATATTGTACACATAAATGCAATACTTTATATATTATTGTATTTTATATATTTGTGTTTTTACATATAAAAACAAATAAAAACTCATTTTAAGCCACTGAGATTCTGGGTGTATTTATTCTTGCTACTTTAATTGGTGGGATGCTTGGAGCTATCTAAAATGTTGCATGGTCCATTGCTGAGTTCTAGAACCTGGCAGAACCAAATGGGAATGTTCTCTTTCTTATGAAAAAAATAGGCCCTCAGTGTTCCCACATATAAAGAAGATGTGAATTGACAATCAAAGATCATTAAACACAGAGAGAACCTTGTCTTCAAGAGTGAGAGTCAGAAAAAATAAGACCTAAAAATTTACAGTGACATGCACATCAGATATTAAAAATTGTCAGGCACAGTTCCAGGCATATTAGACAACACAAATAAGAATAAATACCAAAAAAGTACTCCTAATATTTCATTCAAACTTAAGAAAATTAAATACAAAACAAAAAGAAAATCTTAAAGAATACAGAAGGAAAAGCACCTTACCTATTAGAGAACCAAGGCTAAGAAGTACAGCAGGCAACTCATCAGAAACTAGAAAAGCAAGAACAGACTGGAGTAAAATACCGTAAGGGTTGAAAGAATGATCTATTGACATAGAATTCTATATCCAGAAAAAATATCCTTCAAAACTGAAGGAGAAATAAAAAGGCTTTCTTATGCAAACAAAAAATGAAAGAATTAATCACCAGTAGATCTACAAGAAATATTAAAATATTTACTTCAGGTAGAAGGAAGATGATATAGGTCAGAAACTTGGATCTACATAAAGAAAATAATATTTGAGAAGAAAAAAAATAAAGATAAAGGAAAATCTTCTATTTCTCTTATTTTTAATTTATCAATTCTATAGCCTGGCAGTACCATATGTTACTATAGTGGTGAATATGGGACATTATGCATTCAGCAAAAATTTATAAAACTTTATAGCACAAAGAGTAAACATCGATATATCCAAATTAAAAAATAATCAACTAAAAAGATGATGGATCTCAGGATGGAATTCAGATTATAAAAATTAACTCTATTCCAAATGTATGATATTGCCTCACTGAAAGAAGAGAGGAAAGAAAAGGTGCTTATCTAAGTAACTTTGATGATTATTGGAAACTCTAAGTCTGAAAGCAGAAGGAACTGTATACATAAGTCCTATTCTAGCTGGCAACGTTATTTCTCATGTGGGTGTGGATGAATAATTCTCAAATGCTATGCATGTGTACTGTGATTAAACAAAAGTAAATAGATATTACATGGTAGGAGCCAGCTTCTCACTGTTGGAAGAGGAGGTTACATAAAACAGCAGGAAAGCTGGAATAAACCCTGTAGCGTTGGGTTAGAGTCAGAGACATTAGTCTGAACTCATGTTAGCTTAATATATATACAGGTGGGTACAAATAGAAGTTATTCTATAGATATGTGTGCATACATAGATTAGTATACATATGTACATTCCCTGGTACACATATGTACATTTCCTAATGTCTATTAGCTGAGAATACCTACGGGAAATAACACCTCAGTGGCGACAGAGCAACAAGCACACTCAGCACCCAGATCTTGGTTTCTAAAACTATGCTCCAGCAGAAGGGACCAGGGCTCGTTGCAGAAATGGCTGATTCTAGGTCTGAGGCAGGGAATATACAAGATGAACCTAGATTATTTTGTAGTGTTAGGAAATAAGCAGCACTAAAAAAACAAAATGATGGGGCCATGCCAAAAGTATACAGAAGTCAATCTGAAAGATCTCCCAAAGGCCTAATCTGAAACAATTTGAAAGACAAAATAAATAATGTAGTTTTGGATCATAACCTAAGATATAAACTAAACATCCATGAATCTGTATTTATATACATATATGATTGAATGCCCAAATTAATGGGAAGGAAGAAACAAGTTTCCAGCACTAAAGAATTAGAAGAATATAGGTAGGTATTTCCCTTCCAAAGAAGTAAAGCTTAATGTCCTACCCTTGCATATAAACTGTGCTTAGTAATGTTCTTCCAAATAAGCACAGTGTAGAAATGGGGAAACGAGTTAAATACGCAGTGTACAAACCTGACAAACACTACTTCAGCCAAGTGACTCAGGTCAACATAATCAGTGATATATGTTGGTATCCTGTACCCTTGATGGGATGTAATGAAAATGACACTTCATGTGAGTGATCTTCCTCCAAAAACCCTTAACCCTTATTTGATCATGAGGAAAACTTCAGACCAATTCCAGAGAGACATTATTTCAAATACCTAATCAGTACTCCTCAAAATTTTCAAGGAAACAAGGTGAATCTAAGAAATTGTCAGTCTAGATGAGCCTCAGGAGAGATCATGACTAAATATATGATATCTCCAATGGGATTGTGGCATAGAACAAAGACAGTTGGTAAAAATAAGGAAATAATTATAAAGCATGAATTTTAATGAATTATAATGTGGCAATATTGCTTCATTTGTTGTGACGAATGTACCATAGTAATATAAGATATTATTGATAGGGGAAACTCTATGTGAGGTATTCAAGGATTCTCTGTATTCTATTTGCAACAGTTGTATAAACTGAAAACTATACTAAAATAAAAAGGTTAACACAAACCAAATTAAAATATGAATATTTTATATCTACTAAGGAAATGTACTTTATGATTAAAACCTTTCCACCAAGAAAAAATAGCATGGCAGAAATTCACAAAACGAGCCTGTTGAACACACTCATTTTATCAAAATTCAGTTTGAGTGTCTTCTCTAGTTTGAAGGTTTTCTTCTTCCATTATTTGTGTTCCTTTTCTACTCAGTTCTGCACTTATTGGCATATTTATACGTGTCCCTTTGTTTTACCTTAAGTTCCATAAGTTGGAGATTATAGTTAATTTTTCTCCACACAATCACTGTCCACCAAGCATAAACATATGTTGTTGCCAATATGTGCTGATCACACGCATGTAGATTGAGACTACGGAAAACAAAGAACTAAATACAAGGTATAGAAATGCCATAAAAGAAACAACAATAAGAAGACAAAACAATGAAGATGTAGCTAAACAAGGTTACAGGAGAATAAGGGCAGAAAAACTCAGTACCACAGAATACAAGAGGAAATTTCAAGAGGAAAGGTCAGCGGTGTCAAATGCGTCAAAAAGATGATGGGAGATTTTTAATGAATATCATAGGTTGAATTGTGTCCTCCCAAAGATATGTTCAAATCCTAACCCCCAGTAACTATGAATGTGACTTATTTGGAAATGGAGTGTTTGCAGATGTAATCAGGTTAACATTAAGTCATACTGGAGTTGGTGATTTTATAAGAGAAAGAAGAGGGAGATTTAGACACAGAAACACAGAGAGAGGCATGCAGTGAAAAAGTCTGTGTGATGATGAAGCCAGAGTTGGAGGGATGCAGCCAAAAGCCAATTACAAGGAACTACAAGAATGGACAGCAGCCACCCTATGCCAGGAGTCTTCTCTGGCATCTCTGGAGGTAGTGGGGCACTGCCGACACCTTTACTTCATACTTCTTACCTCTAAAATGTGAGAAAATTTGTTTTTAACCACCTAGTTAGTGGTAATTAGTTATAGCAGCCTGGGAAATTAATACATTGAAAAGGACTAAATGATTACAGGGCTTACTAGGGGATGTGCAATATAATAGTTTTAGAAAAACAGCGAGAGATGAGTCAAATACCAAATAGCTAGGAAGGATGTGAGTAATGAATAAATTAATGCCATAATCATAATCCATTCTTCTAAAAATGTCTAAAGTGATCAAAACAAAAATATATTATACTTTTTTGCTTATATTAACAATAACTTAAAGGTTTTATATTAAGCAATTTTGCAAGGTTGTAGAAAAATACATGCCTTTATGTACAATTGGGAGTTTGGGAATTAGGATAACATTCTTGGACAACAATCTGAAATGTCTTCTGACATAAAAATTCATAGCGTCTGTGGCTTCACAAATGTATTCTTATTTTAGAAATTTCCTTCTTAAGCATATTTTAGCCAATATTACATACATCCATTTTCGCAGTTACATTCATATGAAAGTAAGAGGTACTTTTTCTCTTTCTTTTATTTCCCTGCTGTGTTATCTAACTCAGCTTTTCTTCGCAGCCAGTTCAATGTGCAAAGAGTCAGGATACCATTTCATTGCATGTTACTAAAGCCAATATGTAGTTCAATCTTAAAATAACATAAAGACTAGATAATGCCTCTATTTGTCTCCAACTGCCCTGGATCCTATCTGGTGCTGGCTACTAGATGCTGCTAGTATAAGGTTTACAACTAGTTGCTACCCTTATTCCCTTAAGAATAGGTTTCAAATGACTTTGAACATTATTTTTTCAAATCATTTTGTTGATGTATGATTAACATATAAAATCCTACACATTTAATGTATACACCTAATTTTTAGGAACAAAGAAGGTATCTATTACAAATCTCACTGCAGAAGTGGAAATTAGTGGAAATTTTTCACACAATTAATGCCCTTTTAAATTTAAATACTTTAGCCATTTTAAGATGCCAATATAAAAATGGTCACCTGTGGCCTGGCGCTTTGGCTCAGGTCTGTAATTCCAGCACTTTGGGAGGCCAAGATGGGTGGATCGCCTGAGGTCAGGAGTTTGAGATCAGACTGGCCAACATGGCAAAACCATGTCTCTACTAAAAATACAAAAATTAGTGGGTCTGTGGTGGTGCACGCCTGTAATCCCAGCTACTTAGGAGGCTGTGGCAGGAGAACTGTTTGAGCCTGGGAGGCAGAGGTTGCAGCGAGCCGTGATAGCACCACTGCACTCCAGCCTGGGTGACAGAGGGAAACTCTCTCAAAAAAAACAAAAAAATTCATCCTTACCACTGTGTCCCACAGAACAGATCATTACAATTAGCTTGACTTTGGACAACTGCTGAAACAGGACTAAAGATTACAAATAAGACACCTAGAACCGGCTGTTTTATTCAGCAGTGTAAGCATTCTTTAATATCATGCCCTGGCACTGAAACCATCGAGAATTGAAAATTTTTATCTGTAATTTTTTAAAAAGATATTTATTTGTAATTAAAAGGAATCTGCATCACAGTGGAATTCAGATTTATTTATAATAATTTGCCTAACGGAGAAAAATAAACACTTGTATACCATTAAGAGCTGTCCCAAGGAATTAAGAGTATACTTTATCTTTTTTGGTTTATTGATTGCTTTAAAAAATACATGCTTTTAGGTGCTATTGAGAATTTGGGATTACCTTAAAAATTACTTTAAAATCACTTTTGAGGAATATTTTGCAAATGGAACTTTATTCCCTGGGAATATCTAATAGAAAAAAGTTTCTCTTTTACAATCAAATGCTGGTTGGTTAATTTAGTGATGACATTAAGTAGGAATATTATTAGTAATGGTTTAATTATTTATGAATAGGATTTCTTAATAGAATTAAAGCTTTAACGATGGAACTAGCAACAATTTTGTTGTTTTTTGATATATCAGTAAAATATTTTATGGAATCTGCTAAAACTTGCTCATGTACCCATTTGCTTGTTGATTTGAAAATTAATTACGGTTAAGGAACAGGCTTTTTCTGGGGGGAAAATAGAGATAGCCTTATAAATATTAAAATGTAAACATATATGAATTCTCAGGTATCATTTTGAATTTGAATTTCATTTAAATGGTACATATAAACTAACCAGTTTGGTTATATTAACTGGGTTATAAACTATTAACTTTCAACAAATAAATGACCATTAACCAACTGTTTTCAGTCATTTACCAATTGTGCATCATAGGTAAGACTTATTTTATTTTTCCCAAGAAACTATTACTTCTATCTGATATGTAGCAGTACATAATTTGTTAGATATTTTGGAAGATTAACTTACAGAAAGCAAATATACCCTGCTAAAGTATTATCATTACACAATATAGTAAATTATTTCTCTATGAATCTTCATTAGAGACTGGAAAATATCAGCTCTAAGAGTTTCCTCTGTCCAAAACCAAAACTATAACAAAGTTTAGGAATAAAATACACTTGGAGTAAAAAACGCAGTGAGCCTTATGTGTACATATTCAACTGTAGAACCAGACAGCCTGGAGTCAAATCTCAAGTCTGTCACTAACTTAAGCTAGTCATTTTAACCTCTCTGGAATTCAGCTTCCCCAGGTATAAAAAGGCAATGATAAATTAGATAATGCATTTAATACAGCATCTGACACATGTAAATTAATCATTACATAGCAAATAAAATTGAGTCTGTTGGAAGGTTGATGCAATGCCAGTGCTGGGCCAAAAAAGTGACTTTGCTCACAGATTTCTAATATAGTATTCAAAAGACAGAAACTTACAGTTGTGTTGTGTGTTGTACCCTAGGATAAATGCCTGGGAGCCTGGAACAGTGGACATCGAAAGGGACAGCTAGTATAGGGGAAGGGAAGAAAATCAATTTTCTCTTAAGATTTAAAATTTTTTTTGCATGTGATCAAGGATGACTGAGAAAGTTGCCAAGGATATGGTAATTTGTTTTCCTTTTCCTTCAGATGGTTAAATTATTTGAAGGGTTTACAATCTAGTTTTAGAAATGCACCTAATAAAATAATTGCAATAAATATAAATGTAAGATCTTGTGTGTTTTCACTTCCTTACAACTAGAATGAAAGAAAATCTAAAGTAATTATTCTTTACTTGTGTCCAAATTATTGGATTGTGCTTGCAGTACCCTTTTAGAAAGAAGTAAAGCTATTAATTCCCAAAGCGGTGGGGAAGGAAATTTTAGATTGTTTAGGGCTTCTCCATGCAATGAAGAAATGTTATAAAATAAATTGTAAAGGTGACCTTTATCTTAGGCTATGCATATAAGTATATAAGGGTACTGGGGCATTATTTTTTTTTCATGCGATTAAAGAGGAGATATAACAAGGACATTTTTCAGATGTTTAAATTCTTTTATTGGGAGAGAAAGTGATCAATACACGCCTGAGTCAATAAGGGGAGGAAAATTTGACTTCAAATCAGGAAAAGAGAAAGAAGATGACCAGCCAATCATGGTTTGAATTAATTAGAGAAAGGATAATGGACTCTGCACATTTCTTCTCTTCTTTTTTGTAACTTTAATTTGTGTTGTGCTTTAATTTGTACTAGCTGTGCTTTCTAAGTGCTCATAGTTGTGTGAGGGTACAGGCAGAAAAGCCCAAACCATGATGACTGAAAAAATAAAAACATAGAGTGAGTAATAGATGACAGAAACTTCACATGTGAATTATAACACTTATATTTGTGAGTATTAAAAATAAATTGGCTGGGCACGGTGGCTCACGCCTGTAATCCCAGCAATCTGGGAGGCTGAGGTGGGTGGATTGTCTGAGCTCAGGCATTGGAGACCAGCCTGGGCAATGTAGTGAAACCCTGTCTCTATTAAAAAATACAAAACAATCATTTAGGCATGGTGGTGTATGCCTATAATCCCAGGTACTGGGGAGACTGAGGCAGGAGAATTACTGGAACCCAGGAGGTAGAGGTTGCAGTGAGCCAAGATGGTGCCACTGCACTCCAGCCTGGGCAAGAGGGTGAGACTCCATCTTCCAAAAAAAAAAAAAATAACAAATAAATAAATTGGTTTACCAATCAGATGTAACTAGTAGTTTTATAATTAATAATTTATGATGTTTCATATCCTGTTTCTTTGAATATATATCGAGATCATCCTATGGAAAATACTCATTTCCTTTTCATCTTTTTTCTGAGCATAATGGGGATCTAATTTGGATTACCATATCACTTAGCACTAGCTTATAAAAATTCCTGTGATGATGAAAATGCTCTGTAGTTGAGCTGTGCAACTTAATAGCCACTATCCACATGTGGCTAGTGAGTATTAGAAATATAACTAGTGAGACTGATGAAGTGATTCAAAATGTTAAATTGATTTAAATGTTTAAGACGTTTTATGTATGCCTCATTGTAACTAACCATAAGGCAGGAACCTATAGTTGATGCAAAAAATAAAATAAATAAAAGATTAAAAGAATACCACTACAGAAAACAATTAAACCACAAAGAAAGACAGTGAGAGGAGGACAGAAACAAAGGCTGTATAAGAAAACCAGAAAACAAATTACAGCGTGGCAGTAGCAAGTCCCTACTTATCAATAATTGTCTTAAATGTAAGTGAATTAACTTCTGTAATGAAAAGATCAAGAGTAGCAGGATGAATTTTTTTTTAAAACAGTAACAAGATCTAAGTATATATTCTGTTAACAAGAAACTCAATTCACCTTTAGAGACACACAGAGAGTGCTAGGGTAGAAAAGGATATTCCATGCAAAATGAAAACCAACAGAGGGCAAAGGTAGCTACACTTATATCAGACAAAACAGACGTTAAGTAATAAACTGCATAAAGAAACAAAGAAGGTCATTGTGTAATGATAAAGTTATCAGTTCATCAAAATAATATAACAATTGTAAATTTATATGCACCCAACATCAGAGCACCTAAATACATTTATATAAAAGCAATTGTTAACTCTTTTCCCATTTAGAACAAAAAGTAAAACTTGCTGCCAACACTCATTTAATTTTACATAAACAAACTCTTTGAGGCTGCAGCAAATCTGACTGATTTTTCAATGTGAAAATAAAATAGCAAAACTTCTTGGAGTTATTTCTAAACAGAACTGACATCAGAATTGTCTGAATTATCAGAATCATCTATTTCAGAAATGTAAGATTAATCAAATGAATCTTCAGCCAACATCTGTTCAAGAACTATGTTAACATCACATGTAGGAATGCTGTATTTTCTAGGATTTGACATTTTCAGTGATCAAAATTACTACATTTGGTAAACGGAAATACCACTACTGAAACCAGAATGCTATAAGTTGATATACTAGAACAATGTTGATATACTAGAGCCAATTTGATATACTACAAAGAATACAAAGTTGATATCATAGAGAAAATAATAATAAAAGCAAGCTACTTCAATGCAAAGTCATCTTTGGTAAATGCTGCAGTCACAAGTACCACCATCTAGCAGTATTCTTGGGTCAAACAGGAAAACGGTTAAGCAATCTGAAGGGAAAGATAGAATGAAACACAAACATAGCAAAGGACTTCAAAACCCCATTTTCAACTATGAACAGATCATCTAGACAGAAAATCAGTAAAAAATTAAATAGACTTGACTTATATACTTTAGACCAAATAGACCCAACAGATATACACCAAACATTCCATCCAACAGCAACAGAATGCACATTCTTTTCAAACGCACATGGGACTTTCTCCAGGATAGATTGTATGTTAGGCCACAAAATAACTCAGGAATTTTAAGGGAATTGAAATCATAACAATCTTTCCCAATCACAGTAACATGAAACTAGACATCAATAACAAGGGAGATCATGAAAAATTTACAAATATATGAAAATCACCATGCTCTTCAACAATGATTGTTTCAAAGAAGAAATCAAAAGAAAAATTAAGAGTACGAGATAAACAACAATAAAAAACTACATTGCAAAACTCATGGGATGCAGCAAAAAACTTCTAAGTGGAAATTTCTACCTAGAAAATGTATAACAACAAATATCTATATTAAAAAAAATCTAAATAAACTATGTAAAATTTAAGGAACTGAGAGAAGAACAAAGTTCAAACAGCAGAACAAAGAAGAGAGCAGAAAAAATAGACAGTAGGATAAAAGTCAATAAAAAGAGTTGATTTTTAAAAAGAATAATTTTTAGCTACATTAAAAAGAAGAGTCAAATAAATAAAATCAGAAATGAAAGAGGAGACATAACAATTGATACCACAGAAATAAAAAGTTGTGAGACAACTATAAACAATCATACACCAAAAAATTGGTTAACCTAGAAGAAACGTATAAATTTCTACATACATACACATAAAACATATCAAGACATATCCATATAGAACCTAGACATATATAACCTATCAAGGCTGAATCACTAAATAATAAAAATCTGAATAAATCAATAGCAAGTAAAAAGACGGAATCAATAATAACGTCTCCCATGAAAGAAAAGCCAAAAACTAGATGGTTTTACAGCTAAATTCTCTGAAACTTACAAGAACTAACGTCAATCTTTCTCAAACTTTTTAAAAGAATTGAAGTGGAAGAAGTACTTCTAAATCTATTCTATGAAGTCAATATTATCTTGATTCCAAAACCAGACAAAGACACTACAAGAAATGAAAATTACAGGCCAGTATCTCTGATCATATTGGTACAAAAACTCAACAATATATTAGCAAACTGAATTCAACAACACATTGAAAGAATCATCCACCATGATCAAGTGGGATTTATCACTGAAATGCAAGGATGGTGCATTATATGCAAATCAGTACATATGATATACCAATATAACAGAATGAAGGACAAAAACCAGATGATCATCTCAATAAATACAGAAAAAGCATTTGACAAAATTCAATATCCTTTCATGATAAAAATTTCTACCAATTAAGTATAGAAGAAATGTATCTCAACATCTCAACACAAAAAACACCATATATGACAAGCCCATAGTCATTTATATGGAACCACAGAATTTCCCAAATAATCAAAACAATTTTGAATGGAAAAAAATGAAGCTGAAGGCATCACGCTCCTTGATTTCAAAATTTATTAATCCACTATTATAATCAAAACAGCATGGTGCTGGCATAAAAACAAACATATATCAATGAAACAACATAGAAAGCCCAGAAATAAACCCATGCATTTACAGCCAATTGCCTTTCAATAAAGGTGCTAAGAACACACAATGAGGAAAAGACAGATTCTTCAACAAATAGTGTTGGGAGAATTGGATATCCATTAGCAGAAGGATTAAATTGGGTCTTTATCTTACAGCAGATACAAAAATCAACTCATAGTGGATTAAAGACAAATATAAAACAGTAAAGCTACTAGAAGAAATGGTCTAAAAGCTCCTTAATATTGCAATGATTTTTTTTTTTTGTCACTCTGAAAGCACAGGCCCCCAAAGCAAAAACAGACAAATGGGATTTCATCAAACTAAAGAGCTTCTGTACATCTACAGAATCAAATAATGGAATGAAGAAAAAGCATTTGAATGGGAGAAAACATTTGTAAGCCACATACAAAAACGATTAATGTCCAAAATATATAAGGAACTCAAAATAATAGCAAGAAAGAAATAACATAATTTAAAAATGGGCAAAGGACCTGAGTAGACATTTCACAAAAGAAAATATACAAATAACTAGCAGGTTCATGAAAAAATGCTCAACATCAATAATTATTAGGGAAATGCAAATTAAAACCACAATGAGATATTATGGAAACACATAATATAACATGTATATTAATTGTGTGATACAGTGTCTGACACCTTAAATTTTCACATTTTGGTTGAATACTTTTTTGATTTTTTCTTCATATGACACAATTTTATAATATTTTCAGTGTAGATAAAATAGAAAAAACAATTCAGTCTTTCTTTTAGTATGTTTGATTTAAATTTATTACTAATGTGGAAATATTTGAAGTCATTTCAAGTTCACCACTTATGTGTATACATTTTTAAGATTGTTGTCAAATTTTGGAAAAATACTGTCAAATTTCTCTGATATAAGAATCTTCAAGGTTTCAGGATATTAAAAGTTCTAATGATATGATTAATATTAAGTGTTGTTTGAGTTGAAATATTAGTTTTATGGTATCATTATTGATATCAATATATTGTGAACGAGTTTAGCAAGTTTTCATTCTTACTAGGAGAAGAATCAATGAGAAAGGAATCATCCACTTAAAATTTTCCACAGCTGATGACAGTCTCCATACTTTTCAACCTTGTTTCTCCTTCAATACCCACAGACTTCTGGTGTTGGGCATATTCATATGTCCTGTCTTCAGACTCTGAATTTTTGTGTTACGATGCCAATTGATTTGGCATGGGGTGGTAGGAGCATTCCTGGAAGTCATTCTTATATGTGGAGGATCACCAGTTATCAAATTATATTTAATTGTGACTGTAAAATATACCAAATAAATCTCAAACTAATAGCATATTACATGTAACTTTTTGTTGCATCGTTCAAATGCCTGACACTGTAATGTCAACTGACTCAGTGGAAATGCAATGAATGGGCAGTCAGCATAGAATAAGAGAGACAGCAGTTAGCCGGGCGCGGTGGCTCAAGCCTGTAATCCCAGCACTTTGGGAGGCCGAGGCGGGTGGATCACGAGGTCAAGAGATCGAGACCATCCTGGTCAACATGGTGAAACCCCGTCTCTACTAAAAATACAAAAAAAAATCAGCTGGGCATGGTGGTGTGTGCCTGTAATCCCAGCTACTCAGGAGGCTGAGGCAGGAGAATTGCCTGAACCCAGGAGGCGGAGGTTGCGGTGAGCCAAGATCGTGCCATTGCACTCCAGCCTGGGTGACAAGAGCGAGACTCCGTCTCAAAAAAAAAAAAAAAAAAAAAAAGACAGCGGTTCATTCTTTTGCAATTAAGAGATTAATTCTCTTCAATTTTTTACAAAAATACATGACCATGAAGAAACATTACTAAGGGCCCTCTCAGGTCCTTGATGGTTTCTGTTCAAATTAGGAGCTCTGAAGCTTAAACTTCATTAGCTTCATAGAAAAATTAAGCTCTGATTATAATTATTAGTTTTTACACTTTTTCTTTACATTGGGATGCTGCATAGTTGTTGTATTATGAATTCATTCAGTAATTTATTTAATTTGTATCCATTCCTCTGAGTCCGTTTTCCTTCATCCATTTTAATACACCTGCCAAAGCACCTTTACTTAAATAATGCATTACCTATGTTTCTTCCTCAATTAGATCTATCAAAGATTCTTTATTGCCTGTAAAATAATTCACAAGTTTTTGATCTGGAATTCAAACCATTCCTCATTCAAAGCTCCTTTTACTTCCTCCACAGTTTCCTTGTGCAAAACCACTGATCCAGCATGAATCTTCTCATTAATTCTAGATTAGACCCTACACTTCCCTATTCTTCACAGTTTCTGCTCAATTGTACTCTTGTCTTAAACTACAGTGTAACATCCAAGTATTCTTAAAACAATCCCTGATCAAGCCCAGTGCTCAGTAATTTCTCTTTCTTGTAAACTTCCTTGGAAAATTTTAATCATAGCAGTCATTTGTTACTTAGCATAGATATTACCTATTTCTAATTTTTAAAATATGAGATTTTTCTCTAATAGAAATTTACGTCTCTACTCTTCTAAATTTTACCAAGTTCAATGTGCTACATATACATAGTATATATTTGCTGAGAATGTGCCCAACATGAATATTGAAAATAAATTGGATCCTTTTCAGGTTTAATCTAAGTATTAATAGTTAACTATTTGCTATCGGTACTTGCTAATGGTAATCTAATATGATATAATAATTTTATGATTTTAAGGAATAATATGTTGGTAATTTTCTTATATTCTTCTAAATTTCTTTGTAAAAAACTTTTTAGTTTTAAAAAATATTGATGTAAAGAAAGGAAACAAAAACACTCAATTGATGTCTTAGCCATCAGTCTTTGAAAACAAGTAGAACAGAGAAAAAATAGTAAAAATAGTACATCTGAAAGGTATTTGTTGAAATTAATTCCAGAACATTATTTCTACCTGGACAGTAGATTTGCATTTTATATTCAACAATTGCAAATTAGGTAAAGATTTGTATAGTAAAATTATTTCTGCATGTACTTTAAATTATCCATAAACATATAAATATGTGTATGTGTGTGTGTACATTCAATACCTTTACAGTATATGTATAATTGTGAAATAAATAAATGCGAAGCGTACCCTAGAATACAAATGCAAATATTTTACCATATTTTTAAATACATAAAAGAGTTATTGACAGTTAAACTTATGTTAATTTAATAGCATAGGAAGCAAACCATTTGAGAAGCAGACTTGTGCACGTTCAAAGTAAAATTCTAGGAATGAGCCCATTGGCACTAGCATGTCTTGTGACCTTAAGGGAGTTGCTTAAATGTGGCTCAGTTCAGTCATCTATCTATTTGAAAGAGTAATAGTCTCCTATTTCACTGTGTTGCTTTAAGTATTGAATAAATGTGCTTAGGTCTGTGGCTGGCATATAATTAACACTCAATAATATTAATCTTGATAAGTTTCTGAAACACTCTCTAAGTGTTAATATTGCTATTAGAATAGAAACTGCTATTGGAAATTTAAGCCCAGGTAAGATATTTGAATTCATACTCAAATAGATAAAACTAAGGAAGGAATAAAGAAATTTAAATGATCTATTATGTCAACATATGTGTTACCAGTTAAATCAAATTAAACTTCAGAATCATAGTTCAGAATTCATATTTGCTTGATTATTAACATATATATGCTATTTTGTTTCTTATTTTCTCAGAACAAAAAAGCCTAACTCTTCAACCCTTATCTTTTTAATAAACGAATGAAAATAAAATAAAATGTAAAATTCACACTGGAAGCAAAATTAGAGTTAAGGTGAGCCATTTAATATGAGAAAATGACCAATGCAAGAGGAGGATATCACAATTCTAAATACGTATGTAAGCATAATCATAGCCCTACAATATATAAAGATTGACAACATTAAACAGAGAAATACAGAAAACCACATTTATAATGGGAGATGTAATACACCCTTTCAATATCTGATAAAAAAAATCAGGCAAAAACATAGTAAAAATATAAAATATTTTAACAAAGGAATTACAAACTTGACTTGCTGATATAGGTAGAATTTTGAATAAAGAAATAGTCATCAAATTTTAAAACAGTATAATTATTTAGAATATGTCTTCTGACCACAGTGAAATTAAACAAGAAATCAATTTAAAATATAACTAGAAAGCCAAATTTCCCAGAAATTTGCCATTTAGAAAAGTTTTAAAAATAAATAGACTATTACATTCAAGAACAGCTTGGCGATATAAACTTATATCCAGTACCTGATTTATGACAAAGGTAAAAGCATGTCAATACAGAGGAAAGAATGATACTCTCATTAAATAATGCTATAACAATTGGATATATCTATTTTTAAAATGCATCTGGAGCTTTTTGCTATACTATACACAAAAGACAATTTTAGTTGTTCTGAAGGTCTTAAATGTGAAAGATAAAATAATTATTTTAGAAGAAAAGCATTGTGTTCTAGGATTAGGCAAGATTTCATTAAATAAGACACGTAATGCACTAATCACAGAAAAAAATTTGAAAATTTGCTCTATTCTAAAATTAAGGAATTTTGTTTATTATTATAAAGGACATGTAATACTGAATGGAAAGAAAACCCACAGGCTGGAAGAAGGTATTTATAATACATATTATAAGAATATTTTCATATCTAGAATATATAAATATTTATAAACAATTCCTGTAATGCAATAAGTCAAAGACAGACAATAAGGAAAAAAGATGCAAAAGATCTGAATAGAACCTTCACCAAAGAGGATATCTAAATCACCAATCACCACAGGAAAGTTTCTCAACTGCAAGATGATATGGACAGGAGACAGGGAAATTGTGGGTAGAAGAGGGTGGTCCACCGGCAAATGTGGCCCTAAATGAGGACAGGCATTTCACACCCATAAAGCTGCCTTTTGGCCCAGCATGCCCTCCTGTTCTGCCCCCATATAAACCCGAAACTCCAAGCTCCAGAACAGACCTGCAAATGAGATGAGGAGGCCAGCAGACCAGCAAAGGCCGAATGATGCAGCAGAGAAGAGAGGAGGGACATCTGATCTATGAGGGGAGTTCGGCCAGGGACAGTTAGAGAAGAGTCCAGCCACTGGGAGGCCCGACTCAGGGCAAAGGCCACCTTCCCACTCCATCTTGCTGACAGCCCCCTCCACCACTCAATAAAACCTTGCCCTCCTTCCTCGAGCCCCCAAGTGATCTGATTCTTTTGGGACACTGTGCAAGAGCTCGGGATACAGAAGGCTGTTATACTGTCCCCCAGCCATGCAATAAGGAAGAGGGTCCATTGAGCTGATTAACACACAAACCATCTGCAGATGACAAAGCTAAAGGTGCACACTGTAACACACGCCCACTTGGGCTTTGGGAATCGCAGACACCAGAGCCAGAAAGCACTCACCCCAGTTCTGGCACCTGCCCATCTGTGTGCTCCCCCTCCAGTGAGGGGTTTGAGCCGCAGGGCAACCTAACAGGTGAGTTGCGCCCCTGCCACATGTCCTGCAAGGGAAATCTGGGATCTCTCATATTTCAATTAGTTATCAAAAAAATTCATATTATAACCACAGAGAATTATTGCTTTGTGTTACCAGAAAGGCTAAAATTATGAAGATTAAAATTAACAAGTATCTCTGAGGGTGTGGAGAAACTTGGACACTGCTGATAGAAATGTCAAGTGTTATAATCCATTTGGAGAATTGTCTAATTTTATCCATTACACCTAATGTAAGTTACATCCTAATGTTTCACTCCCAAGTGTGCACTTACCAGAAATGTGGATTGTGTTTACCAAACAGCACATAACATCATGCTCATAGCAGCACTATTCATAATCAGCTCCAAACTAAAATCTGCTCAAATGCTCCCTAACAGGCACACAGACAAACAAAATGTGAAATATTCAAAAAATGGAATGTTTCATCATAGTAGGAATCAACCATCTATAACTTCATCTAACAATGTGTTTGAATGGTCCAAACATAATTTTTAGTGAAAAGCTCTAAACATAAGAGTAAATTGCTTCTTCTTCATTGTACAAAATACAAAAGCCAGACAAATACATTCCATGTTCTTGCAGATCAGAATCATGATCTCTGTGTGTGGGGGTGTGGGAGAGGCTTGAGAGGAGTATTGACCAAAAGGTAGTACAGGGGTTTTCTGGAAAATAATAATGTTCAGTGTTTTGACCGTGGTGGGGGTTTCATAGGTATCTTACCTTCTCAATATTCAGTATGTGATTTATTTATGTTTTCCTTATACACATTATACTTCAAATTTTTAAAAATCAGCATTCCAATTTGTTGATTTATGGATTATTAAACCTATTTAGGTCAAATGAAAGCGAGCCCGTTGCTTCATACACATATATAAAAAGCATTTAGAAAACTAATTTCATGAATTGCTAGAAAAGCAGGAGCTCCAAATCATCCAGCACTTCATTCCTGGGCAAAGTTTGTGCACATTGTCTAGGTGCTGATTGTGAAAACATTGCCTAAACCAAAGTTTAATAAGTGATTTATTTTAAAGTGTCTCTTATTTTCTGTTCTGAGATTTATACATAATAGACCTGAATAATTGAAGGGTTTATGAAATCTAGAGGGTGTCACCAACTGCTGCTTTGCACACACTAAAAACATGAACATTTTCCAAGCTTAATAAGAAACAGTCCAAGAGCAGGTCACAGCATTAACATTCAGTGGGAGTGCAGTGAGAATCAGGTTCAACCTCCGGGATTGCTGGGCTTGTGGTTGATTTTTTTGTTTACTCTGCAAAAGTTTCTGATAGGCGGAGCATCTAGTTTCAACTTCCTTTTGCAGCAAGTTCTTTCCTGCACTAATCACAATTCTTGGAAGAGGAGAACTGGACGTTGTGAACAGAGTTAGCTGGTAAATGTTCTCGTAAAAGACCAAAAAAATGAGACTTCCAGCAAAGATTATTTGCCTTATGCTATGGGCTGTTTGTGTAGCAGAAGGTAAGATTAAAAGACAAGAGCTCTTTTCCTAAAACTGTATTATGAAACATTTGCTAATGATGCTTTTCACAGTAGTAATAAAACTTGATTTAGAAAATGTGCTTACGTATTGTGTAGCTTAACAATTGAGTGGCTTTTGACGTTGTTAAGTTTAAAAAATGTAAGTATCTTATTTGAATGGTATATCTGAATATTTATGTTAATTTTATTTAACATAAAATTTAAGAAAATATTTAAACAATTGTTTCTGAAAAACTATAATGTGTAATAATCATGTCCCTTGTAATTATCATAAAACATAACTTTTTTTTTTGCTTAGAAGTATAACCAAAATGAATCATATGAAGGCTGTGAATATATAGTCAATAAAAGCTATCAAATCACAATGATTAGATTTATTTCAGATATGATTTTTACTCTTTCTAAAGAAAAATTCATTTATGACTTACAACTGTGATTGCCATAACTTTAGAAGTCTGATAAACAAGCATTACTTGTATTATCAGAATAAAATATTATATACATTTAAAACACAATTGAATATATAATATTTGTAACAGTTAAGTTGTTCAATAGGCATTTTTTCCTGTAGCTGTATATCAGATTTTCTTGAAGAGCAGTCTTTTGGTATAGTGAACACGAGTGGAGTTTTTTTCTGACATCAGCAAGATAATTTCTAGATTGATAATAAAATTTAAATATATCATTGCTTCTTGACAGATTAAAAAACTTACTTTTGGAGGTTTGTTTTCCTAGTTTGTGATAGGTAACCAGTTATGTGAAAGATATTTGATCAACATTTTTAAACGAAATAAATTACATACTTTTCATAATTTCCAAAAACTTTTCACTTAGTCAAAAAATTTTGATTGAGTCACTATACATAGCCTCTAGGAACTGAAGAAAATTAGCAAGTACACAAAGTCTCTCTGTTTAAGTCTTCCAAAAATAAAGATATGCTTTTATAGTTTATCCTTCAGTAATTAAAAAAACATTCAAATATGTTTAATACCTTGTGAAAGATTGAACTTTCATTCAGTTCTATTTTCTAATTTTATTGCTTGTTATTTGGCTTGTAAACTTTTTATGTACCCACTTTTAAATGAAGAAGACAATCATTTCCTTGTACATACAAATATTACAATTAGTATTTTAAAATGAAACATTTTTGTATTTGCAAACAGTTCCAGAACAATGTTAACGTTACCAATCATCACAGACATCTTTTTCTGTTTCTTTGTGTAAATGTTTATGTATTTTCTTACCAAATTTAAGGGAATGTTTTCAATATTTCATATGTACATACTGTTTCTTTGTGTAAATGTTTATGTATTTTCTTACAAATTTAAAGGAATGTTTTCTGTTTCTTTGTGTAAATGTTTATGTATTTTCTTACAAGTTTAAGGGAATGTTTTCAATATTTCATATGTACATACTGTTTGCTCAGATTTTACATAGAAATTATTTGTCATATGAAGGAGATTTGTTTTATTTCTAATCTTTAAAATCAAGAATCAATGGCGAGTTTAATAAACAGTTTAAGTTACTAAAAAGTTGAATTTGAAATTTTAAAATAGAGTACATCGAATTATATTTGATAATTAAACAGTAGTGATTTAAACTTATTTGCATAATTGATTATTGCTGGGTTGTTTCACTTGAATTTTATTATTCATCAATGTGTGTTTAAATGTGATATCAGTTTCTACTGGTGAATTGAACATAAGCACTAGATATTTCATGGTGAAAATGAAATAAATCTGATTATTTCCTAGAAGATAAAGCACAACTTTAGTATTTAAAGCAATGCTTAGGCCAGCCTCACAATTTTCATAAAAGCACATGTAATGCAAAAGTAAATTGAGAAAAAGTATATAAAATTTCAGTGGATATCAAATTCCCGTTTTATTCCTTGTTTCCCAAGTACTAACACTAAACTAGTTTGAGATGTCCATCAATTCTATTAATCTACCATATCTAACAAACTTTGACTTAACAGAGTAGCCTTGATCATGAAAAATACTCACATATACTTCAATATTTGCTCCTGTTTATATTTCCCATATTGAACACTGAATACTAAATTGAGAAAAGACAGTTTGAATACTATCACAATCTGCTTTACTCAACTGCACATATTTTAGCATTACTTCTGCCCTGCTAAAAGTGAACATTCCCTTTGGGAGGCCAAATTGGGCAGATCATCTGTGGTTGGGAGTTTGAGACCAGCCTGACCAACATGGAGCAACCCCGTCTCTACTAGAAATACAAAATTAGCTGGGCATGCTGGTGCATGTATGTAATTCCAGCTACTCGGTAGGCTGAGGCGGAGAATCACTTGAACCCAGGAGACAGAGGTTGCAGGCAGCTGAGGTGGCGCCATTGCACTCCAGCCAGGGCACCAAGAGCGAAACTCCATCTCAAAAATAAAAATAAAAAAATAAAATTATAGTCAGCAGGAGTAATTTATAATTTCAGCTTTCTATTTAAAAAAAATATATTTGGGTCTACACAGTACCTTTATAATGCAGTGCATTGTGTACGGTCACATTCCCAATTGTATAGGAATGTTAATTGCCTCCTTGTTGTAACAGTCTGTAGCTCAGGGAGTCACCCCAAGCTACTGAGAATTGGGTCATATTTACAGGACAAAGTTTCAAATAGCAGTTTCTCAATCGTACCACCTAATTTCACTTTTTTGAAATATATTATTACCAAGCTTTTCAATATATTATGACCAAGCAGATTTGTTTAGATTTAGGGTCTAACAATTGTATCCTGTGTGAAATTAGGCCACAGCCCAGAAATTCCAAGATGATTAAAGTGAATAAATTAAAACTCTACTGAAACATGTTCAAGTAAATACTGGCTGTGTTGTTAGGCAGACATGCTTTCTAATCCTGGAGATTTAGAGGGCAAAAACGTAATTTCAGTTCCCAAAAGACGTTATAGATCAAAGACTGAAGGATTCCATTATAATCAGAGAAAGGAGAATAATATTTTAAAATCCTAAATTTTATGTTTGAATCTCAGTGTGATAAATAAGAATTTCCCCTTCTTCCCCCAAGCCCCTACATTTTCAGAAGTCGTAGTATGGGTAGTTACCTACATGGTGTGATTTAAAGTTGTGCAATGGCCCAATTGTCTTCAATATGTCATCTCCTCCTAAAATACTTTACATATTGAAATTATCACCATAAATTTAACCAATCCGTCATTTACACAGAATGACAAATACACTGAATACCTACTTTAGGAGAGTCAAATTTATTATTATTCATAATTTACTTCGAATTATTGTAATCTGAAAACTTCCCTGAAACAAGCTCAGTGGGCAGGAAAGGGTAGAAATGGATGTTGACGAGGGTAAGAATAGGACCAAGTGATTCTGGAAGGTGAGGTATTCCCAGGTAGGACAGATCTGCTGACCGAAGTGGTATAGTGGGTCTGTAAGAGAAGGGGTAGAGAAAAAGAAAATGCCCACAGAAATGGCACGAGCATGAGACGTCTGCCAAGGCAAGCTTTGCTTATTTTAAATTTAGGCATATCCTGGGAATGCATATGCTACTCTTTTGCCTACATATAATTTAAACTAAAAATGAAATATCTAAGTATTGCTAACTAAAATTATTCTTAGGTAGAAGTAAGTTCCCAAATATAAAAGCAGATTAGTAAATGTGTGGCCTTTGGTTTCTAAGATCTGAGCCAGTCTACACTGATCCACTTTTACTTGCTTAATCCCCAATTGTTTATTCTTTTGCCTCTTTTCATTCTTCCCAGTTATGCCTCCTCCTCCCCGCAGACACCATCCCCCACATGTTTAGGCCTTTGAGATTCTGCCACCCAATCTATCCTGTGCTCAATTAACTAATGTGTACTTTACCCATTTCTTCACAAAACATAGTACATGGAAAGGGGATGACGTAATTGACAAAAAAGTGTTGCATTTCAGCTTAAAATTATAAGGAGACATAAAAAGATAGCTCAGAGGAAGTAAAGTAGCTGAACATCAAAAAATGAAACAATAAAACGGAAAGAAAAAAAGATCTGGCAGAACACATTTATTTCTTCTGCATTTTAACTTAGCCACGTTTTTCCTAAACCTTGTTAACTGGAAATGCAGTAGATAGAAAAGTGATTATAGAAATTTTCTTTCAGAAACTTCTGAACCATAACATAAATTTAAGCTTAGGACACAGAGGTCAGATGTACAATGGAATTACAAATGTTAATGTTTCCTGGGTTCTTGCAGCAGAGCTTTAAGTGCATTAGACAGTTATCACCTTGTCTTCGCATATTTTGTCTACGATGCCTTTTCTACAGGCTGTCTGTAATCCGCAGATACAATGGAAAGGCTTCCAGATATTTTCGTTTTTACTCATCTGTTCTTTCGCTCGTTCATTTTTTCCATCACTTCAACTTCCACAAGTGCTACTTAGTAATACTCGGTACAATATGTGTTGTATTTTTTCCCCTATTTTCGGGGTCCTCATTTCGGGGTCACAAGGGGTCTCCCTGTGGCTCCCTTTGTGTGACTGGAACACCAACTGGCATTAGGAATTAGCTATTCAAATGCTACACATTTCAAGAAAGTTGTGGAATTTCAACCCGTGTTCTGATAGTATCTTGTTTCATCTCTACTTATGACATATTTGTTATTCTACCTAACTTCATAGTCTGTTCTCCCATTTGCTTTTTATGATCCTGGAGTTTTCTTTTTTCTCTTTTCACTGTTAATTTGTTATTGTTGTCATTGAGACCGGAATCTTGCGTTGTTGCCTGAGGCTGGAGTGCAGTGGTGCAATCACAGTTCCCTGCACCTTCCTCCACCTGGGCTCAAGCAATCCTCCTGCCTCAGCCTCCCACACCCAGCTAATGTTTTTTCTTTTTCTTTCTCAAATGCCTATTAAATATGATATAATCTCTATTTGCTTTTTCTAGAGTTTATTTCCTCTCTTTACATAGGTGTGTGTGTGTGCGTATGTGTGTGTGTGTGTGTGTGTGATATATAACTTCTGAAATGATCTTTAGTTATTCTCATGTTATTTATAAAATAATTTGAACATTTCTTATTTTGAAAAGCTTATTGGATTATATAATGTATATGCATATAGAATTAACCCTTAACCAATATGGGCTTAAACTTCAGGGGTCCACTTACTATGTGAATTTTTTTCAACTAAACCAGGGTCAAAAATATAGTGTTGGTGGGTTGCAAAACTTATACTTAGGAAAAACTGACTTTTTGTACATGTGTTTTCTACAGAGCCAACTGTAGAATTTGAGTATGTGCAGATTTTGGCATATGTGAGAGTCCTGGAATACATAACTCCTGCACATACCAAAAGATGATTGTATAAATAATATTAATATACATCAGTGAGAAGAAGGAAATTTAATGCAAAATATCTATTTTTGCTATTTCTATTTTGTTCATTTCCTTTTTTTTTCAAATTGATTTTGTACTTTTGCTTTATAATATATTCTGATATCGACTAAGTTTAGAAATAGGCTATTTAAAGTAAATCTCCTGTTTTTTTCCCACAAAATAATTCTAGGAAAATAGAATAAATATACAAAGAGACCAACTTTAGTCTACCAAAATTATCTGGCACAAATTTGATTAAGGTTTTCCCAAATATGTAATTTTATAATGAATTATTTTATTTGAATAAAAACACTTTGCAAGTAACAGTTAAAAGACATATTGCCATTGAAAATAAATAATTAGTTGTATGTTTGTATATCAATAATAAGTTGGTGTTTGTATGTCAGTAATGTCCTCTTAAAATTTGAAAGTGAAAAAATTAGGTAAATTAAGATGATTAAAATATTAAGTATCATGGATTTTTAGCTTTGAACAAAATTATATAACTATTTCCCTCAAATTATAGCAAAAACTTTCCTATTCTTGTCCAGTAGTTAAACATATTCACACTCCTAATTCATGGGCTAAAGAAAAATTGATTTTGTTTAGTATTATTCTTAATTTTTTGGGACTGGGGCTCACTTTGTCACCCAGGCTGGAATGCAGTGGTGCAATCATGGCTCACTGCAGCCTCGACCTCCTGAGATCAAGCAGTTCCCACCCCAAGTAGCAGGGTTACAGCCACCTTATCCAGCTAATTTTTAAATTTTTTTGTAGAGACAGGGTTTTACCATATTGCCCAGGCCGGTCTTAAACTCCTGGGGTCTATTGACCCTCTTGACTTGGCATGCCAAAATGCTGGCGTTACAGGCACGACCCACTGCATCCAGACTAAAAATAATTCTAAATGGTAAAATAAAGCCAAATGAATAAAAGTTTCACCAATGTAGTGTTTTTAAAATAAAATTCACTGGCAACTAAATGACTGTAAATGTAAGATGAAGTATTCAGTGTTTAAACTCAAATACTTAGATATCACGGCTTAGTCTACTCATTAATCTATAGAATGTGAAAAATCAGATGGCTATTTAAAAAAAAGTTTTAAGATAAATCATGTCTCAAAAAATGTTTCTGTGCCTTTGAAAATATTTGTATGCTTTCTATTTAATAATCCTCTGCCCTATTTCCTTTAAGAATTGCCACTTAAAGTCAAGCAAATGTGGTTGTTGTATATACATGCTGAGAGTTTGACTGCTTGGGTCAAAATAACTGTTCATTGTCTGACTGGGAGTCTTTGCGAAGGTGGTTTAACTGAGCTTAAATATTCAATTGTTAGTCAATTCAGGTAAATAAAAGTCATGTCACAAGGTATACCTAATTATTAATATATCTCAGTGCAGTAAATATTTTTGCTATGGTATGAGTTGATAATGATGTGGGACAGGCAAGCCCCTAAACTGGGTCTCAGCCTGGGAGAGTTCTTGGCTTTGCCCAGAAAAAAATTCACGGGTTAGCCAGTGGTGTTCAACAGCAATTTTTATTGAAGTGGCAGTTTACAGCAGCAGCAGAGGTGCTGCTCCTTGCTGGGCAGGGCTACCCATAAGCACAGTGCCCACTGTAGCAGCTCAGAGGCAGTTCTGCACTCATATTTATATGCACTTTAAATTATATGCAAATTAAGAGGTGGTTATTGCTGAAATTGCTAGGATGAGGCTTCCAGGATGTTGGGTTATTACTGTGGAAAGGGCCCGTTAGTTCTGGGTCTTGTCATGGTAATGGAAAGCTGACATAGCACAGTGGTGGGTGTGTCTTACACTAAGAGCTGTTTTGGATAATCCTCAATTTGGTCCAGTGTCCAAGTCCCACCTCCTACCCCAGTAATAGTCCCTATAATAAGGATTAGAACGAAAAGGACAGGAAAGTGTATTTTAAGTGAGAAGACCTAGACATTAATGAATTCTTCTACCAACTATGAAAAACATTGTTCCTCAATTTGGGGGAGCTTACATGTTGATGGCGTGGGATAGATGAAAACCTAGTGAACAAAGATTGCTATAGAATTGCGAACTAAATGTCGCGAAGGAGGTAAAGTGGGACGTCAGAGAAAACAGAGATGGGGATGGTAGTATGTGGAGACATCAGGTGGGCTGGTTTGGGCACTAGAATGAGTGCATCACTTTGAGGACAGGACATCTGAGCAGAGGCCTGAAAGACGACACAAAGCCAGTCATAAGAAATCTGTAGCAAAATCGTTCTAACAGGAGGAAACAACCTGTGTAAAGGATCTAAGAGAAAAAAAGAGTTTGAAATGCTCAACAAAATATAAACAAATAAATCAGGGTGGCTTTGCACAGTGAATATATGGGAGATTTAACATGATGAGATCAGAGAAAGTGGTAAGAGCCAGGAAAGGGGTTCCCAAGCCAAGGGAAGGAGTTAGCGATGCCTGATAAGTAAAAACCGAGGTCATAGAAGAATTTTAATCCCAGGAATGACATGACCAGATCTACAAGAATCACCTGTCCTTCTGTGAATAGGCTGAAAGAACAGGAGAGTGGAGGATTGGAGACTAGTTGGCAGGCAGTTTCATGACCAAGGTGACGGACGATGATCTGAATTAAGATTTGAAGATGGTGGTAGGAACAAGGGAAGATAGAACAGGTGTGATCATACCTTTTTCTTATAAGCAGAATTAAAAGATGCCATTTAACATTGATGGAAAAAACACCAGAATTTTAAGTACTATTTTAAGAAAAAAGGTAATCAATATGAGAATTCTTTTTATATAATAAATATGTAGTCACAGAGTAAATATTGTGAGAAGCTGGTAGGAAGATTGTGTGGAGGAGATGTATCCTTGTTTTCTACATATGATTATTAAAAGCAATTGATTGAATTTGGAAATCAAGAATTAGAGGCACAAATGTATCATCTGGAAATATAATAATAACCAGAAGGGAAAGCATTTACTTCTCACCAGGAAGTGAGAGGGCTAAAGCTTTTTGTGTGTGGGTGGATTACTTAACTTATTCTGTTTTTAAATTAACCTGAACATCATGAAGTGGATCTGAATTTTGAAAGTGAAAAACACACATATCCGTTTGTAATTAAAGTTTTCCTTTGTGGGAAAGGGGCCGGAGATGGTGTTGCCATGATAGAGTATTAGCACCATCTAGTGGAGTAGAAATATATTTACTTAAATTATAAAAATCAAAACTGTAACATGGAATCACATACTGTATTACTCTAGTTCACTAACACAGACGTATGAGAAATTTGCAAAAAGTTCAAAGGAAAATTAGTGCCCATGACAACTTTCACAAGCATTTTAAAATTTTGTAACATAGTTTTATGTGGAGCTTTCCTTCTTATGAAATATTGCAAAATGCTTTCACATGGATATGTTCCACGGAGTGAAGGGGCACTTCTAAAACTTGTCTCTCTGTGCTGCTACAACCAAATATTATCAACTGCAAAGCTTATAAGCAACAGAAATTTATTTCTTACAGTTCTGAATGCTGGGAAGTCCAAGAGCAAGGTAGTGCCAGCAGATTCAGGGTTTGGTGAGGGCTGGTTTCTGGGTCATAGACCGTGCCTTTTGGCTGTGTCCGCAGTGATGAAAGGGACAGGGCAGCTCTGTGGGGCCTCTTCTATAAGGGCTCAGATCCCAGTCACAGAGATCCACCTTCATGACCTAATCACTTCCCAATGTCTTCACCTCCTAATACCATCACGTTGTTAAGGAAACGGATCAGAAGGAAGTAGTTTATGTGGCCTGGGGGTCTGAGCGATAATTTGTCCAAAGCTCAGCTCATCTAACAAAGGAAGGTTCCGCCTTTATATAGGCTTATACTTTAGATATTACACGTGGAAGAATCTTGGGTTTACAGTCTTAAAAATCACATATGAAAAGGGTTTCGGTTTACAGCTTCAGGAATCACCTATGAAAGGGTTGCAGTTTACAGTTTTAGGACTCACATGTGAAAAGGTTTCGGGTTTGATCTTTTTTTGAGTAAAAACAGTGTCTTCCGGAGAGTTTCCCCAAGGCCAAGCCTGCCAGGAGGTGCCAGTCAGTCAGCATAGTCAAAGGGGAAGCTGATCTCATGCCTGGGTCTCCTTCCTCACCCCCCACTTTGAGACCCTCACCACTGTATAATACTAGTGAGAGGTCTCACTCTTATTCTCCCTTTCCAGATCCTCTGGAGAGACTGATTAATGATTTATATGATATACTTGTGATGTGATTTTTCTGGTCTTATTACAGCAGTGAAGGCTTTCTTAGCCATTTAGAGGAACAAGGGGGAAGCAGGGGAATAGTAAACACCGACTGTTTTTATTACACTGATGATAAGGGTTTTTAAACCTCCCAAGGCTGAGGACCAACTTTAAACAGGGACTTAGGGTTGAATTTATGTCATACCTTCACAGGCACTTGTGCCAGTTTGGTTATATTCTTAACTGCATGACCCTGGCCCCTTACGTGCCGGCAGCACTTGGTTTGAATTTTCCACAGACTCCCCCTACAGCTGCTAGCAGATAACCTAGGGCCAGCTGGTTCTCATAAATTGCATTTCTCATTTGAGTTTCTTGTCAGGCCAAGAGGGACAGAGCTTTGCCCATTTCATTCCTAAGTATTTTCAAAACAGCCTGTAACCGGATGATCTGGTTGAGCGTGTAAACAGGGGTCCGGTATCCCCATGAGCCATCCTCCACCATGTGGCCGGCCCCTAATACTCAATAATTCTCTCCAGTGGCCACTCATCATCTGTCCAATCTCCTATTTTTAGGTCTCTTTTCTCCCTAGCGGAGTAGACTGAATACCCTAACAGCCCACTTGTCTTAACAGATAATAGGAAGAAAGAGGGCCTAATGATGCCTGTGACACAGCCCCCTGCCCGTCTCCTGGATTACACACCTTATACTGAGTGCCATTATATAAACAGATTCCCTTTTGTGTCCCTGTGCACTCATAACAACAGTAAAACAAAAGAATGGCAGTGACATTTCGCCCTACCTTTGTAACCTGGTGGACACGTTGAGCATTCTTCAAAATCAGTTAATGTCTGATTTAGTTATTAAGAAGAACAAGTCCCATGATGAATTTCGTCATGCTTTGGCCGTGCGTGGACCAGCCAGCTTCTTGAATGTGGCTGGAGCAAGGCTTGTTGGCCTTTTTAAGGCGATTCTGCAGTCCTTGCCTTGCTCCAAGTTTCAGCTGCTGCTGGTTTTTACACAGCTGTGGTGGATTCAGGCTGGGATTCCCTCTACCTTCACGGCTGTGGGAGTGGTTAGGATCAGGTCTGAGGTCCTTTCCATTGTGGCTTAAGAGGGGCTGTACTCCCGTCCTTTATCCACAGGTGATCAACCTAATGAGAAAGCGTGAACTGGGGAGAAAAAGGCTACAGGACATTTGTTGTTTATTCAGGTTGAAGTATCCTGAGCGATTCTCCCTAGAGCTGGTGATTAGCTCTATCTCTCTCCACTCCCCAGGAGTTCCCGGGAGTGCCTGGAGTAGGGGAGGGGTCCAATAAGCCTTCATAGGGGAATCTCCTGTTTTTCCTAAAGGGGTGCCTCTAATTTTGAATAACCCCAAGGGAAGTGCCTGCACCCACTTTAATCTTGTTTCCTGACACTTTCCTTAAGCTGTTTTTGATGGTCCGGTTCATTCTTTCCACTTTTCCGGAACTCTGAGGTCGGTAGGCAGCGTGCAGTTTCCAGGTGATACCCGAGGCTGTTGCTGTTTTCTGGACTAAATCCGCCACAAATGCTGGTCCGTTGTCTGATCCGATGTGCAGTGGCAGTCTAGACCTAGGGATAGGATCTCGAAGCAGCACACGGGTTACTTCATGGACCTTTAAAGGCTTCTACCCACCTGGAGTATGCGCACACCAGGACCAACAAATACTTATGTCCCCCACACTTGGGCATTTCAGTAAAGTCTACCTGGAGATCTTCAAACGGAGCTGCTCCATAAGCTTGAATTCCAGGGGAATACTTGGACCCTGCCTCACGTTGTGTTGCCGACATGTAATGCATCGCTGTGCCACAGTTTTGGTCAAGGCTGGTAAGTGTGAGATGTAAAAGTACCGGCCCAACATCTTTGCAAGTGACTCTTGACCTAATTGAGTGGTCTCATGTATGGCTTGTACAACCGCTGCACATAGCAGGCCCTGGTATTTGGCAGGCCTACCAATGAGGTCTTTTGGTATTCATTAGAGTCACCACTGTGTGGGGTGCTTTGATATTTAAATTCTTCCCAGGGTTGAGGCTAGAATCTTTAATTGCCATTTCTTTTCTTTTTTTTTTTTTTGACAGCATGAAAAGGCTGTGTTAAATTGGCTAGCCCTAAAGCCAGGGCTGGCAGAAGTTTCGCTTTTAGCTTCTGCCTCGTTTAAAGGGTGTCTGTCTTCTCCCCTTCCCCTTTGTCACTTTGTATGGGGGTTTGGCCAGGACTGCAAAGTTTGGAAATCCACAATTTACAAAACCCACGGCTCCCAGGAGCTCTCTCACCTGCTTTTAGTCTCAGGCTCTGTCACTTTGCAAGCAGCTTGCTTCCTCTCTGCTTCTAGGGTGCATTCCCCCTTTCGGATGGTGAGCCTCAGATATTGCATTTGCTTTTTGGCAAATCTGGGCTTTCCTTTTAGACACTTTATACCCACAGTCCTCCAGGTGCCGAAGTAAGGCATTTGTTTGTGCACCTGACGGCTGTGGGGTGTCCCAATAAAAAGTCATCAGCATATGGGGCAGCATGCAAGCAAGAAGCTTCTTGGGGGTGGTCACAGCCAGATGCCTCCCCAAGGGTGATGAAGGAGTTTCTGAGCCCTTGGGAAGCTGGGTCCAGGTGTATTTGAGTGGTTACACCTGATTCTGGGTTTCTCCCATTGAAATGCAAATGGATTTTGACCCTCTGAGGCCAGTCCAATGCTAAGGAAGTATTCTTTAAGTCCAATTAAGTGAACCAGCTCTCCTCTGCTAGCAATAATCCCAACTGCGTGTACAAGTTGGGTGCAAAGCCACACAAGCCCTGCACTGGCCTGGGTGATAATATCAGTCTTCTGTTTCTGGCTAGGAAGGCTCCACCCTCCTTCCCAAGGGACAATGAGAGCCTGGATATCCCCGCCTGAGGCAGTTTTCGTAATGGGTCCAATACTTTTCACTACTGATGAGTCCAGTCCGATCCATCTACACAAACACACACATACACTCATTCTCCTTCCAATTCAAAACCATAAGCAAAAATCTTCCAAGGTTAGTTACAGAAAGAGAGAGAGCTATGTTCAAAAGTGCCGAATCTCACCCATAGGTCATCAGGCCATGCTTCCACCCAAAATGGGGCGGACTATTTTCCTGGATTCAGTCTTACCATATTCAGTGGTCCGGACGTTCCAAATACCCATTCCTTCTCGATGTTCGGCCACTAGGTAGATCCACACTGCGGGGCCTCCCTGCTCCACTCCGGTGAGGCTTTTCCACCAGGCAAATACAGTACCTTCCCGGGAGCGCTCTCAGGATGCATCACCCCAGCGAGCAGGAGTCCCCCTGCAGGGATGCTCCACAGGGCTAGGCAAACCGCCTGAGACACTTTTTCTGTCTGTCAGCCGAAACTCGCTTCCTGGCCAATGGAGCGGCCGCAGGAAACGGATCTCTTGAACACGGGGCTGGGGGCCTGAGTGATAATTTCCCCAAAGCTCAGCTCATCTAACAAAGGAAGGTTCCGCCTTTATACGGGCTTATACTTTAGATATTACACATGGAAGAATCTTGGGTTTACAGTCTTAGAAATCACATGTGAAAAGGTTTTGGTTTACAGATTCAGGAAACACCTATGAAAGGGTTTCACTTTACAGTTTTAGGACTCACGTGAAAAGGTTTCTGTTTACAGCTTCAGGAATCACCTACTAAAGGGTTCTCATTTACAGTTTTAGGACTCATGTGTGAAAAGATTTCGGGTTTGATCTTGTTTTAAGTAAAAACAGTGTCTTCAAGAGAGTTTCCCCAAGACAAAGCCTGCTACCTATAGGAAGGTGAAACAGGAGGCACCACTTGGTCAGCCTTTTCTTCTACTCAAATGCAGTGTGATAGTCAAAGGGGACGTTGATCTCAGATGCCTGGGTCTCTTTCCTCAGGATATGTTCCACGAAGTAAATGGGCACTTCTAAAACTTGTCTCTTTGTGCTGCTACAACAAAATGTTATCAACTGCAAAGCTTATAAGCAACAGAAATTTATTTCTTACAGTTCTGAATGCTGGGAAGTCCAAGAGCAAGGTAGTGCCAGCAGATTCAGGGTTTGGTGAGGGCTGGTTTCTGGGTCGCAGGCCGTGCCTTTTGGCTGTGTCCGCAGTGATGAAAGGGACAGGGCAGCTCTGTGGGGCCCCTTCTATAAGGGCTCAGATCCCAGTTACAGAGATCCACCTTCATGACCTAATCACTTCCCAATGTCTTCACCTCCTAATACTATCACATTGTTAATTAGGTTTAAACATATAAATTGAGGGTGAGGGAGGCTGCATATATTCAGAGCATAACATATGCCTTTTTTTTTTCTTTTTCTAAGTGTTTTTTTTTTCCAATTTATTTTATTGCATTTTAGGTTTTGGGGTACATGTGAAGAACATGCAATATTGTTGCATAGGTACACACGTGGCAGTGTGATTTGCTGCCTTCCTCCCCATCACCTACATGTGGCATCTCTCCCCTTGCTATCTCTCCCCAACTCCCCACCCCCTACCATCCCTCCCCTATTTCCCCCCAACTGACCCCAGTGTGTAGTGCTCCCCTCCCTGTGTCCATGTGTTCTCATTGTTCAATACCCGCCTATGAGTGAGAACATGTGGTGTTTGATCTTCTGCTCTTCTGTCAGTTTGCTGAGAATGATGGTTTCCAGGTTCATCCATGTCCCTACAAAGGACACAAACTCATCATTTTTGATGGCTGTATAATATTCCATGGTGTATATGTGCCACATTTTCCCTGTCCAGTCTATCATCGATGGGCATTTGAGTTGGTTCCAGGTCTTTGCTATTGTAAACAGTGCTGCAGCGAACATTCGTGTGCACGTGTCCTTATAGTAGAACGATTTGTAATCCTTTGGATATATACCCAGTAATGGGGTTGCTGGGTCAAATGGAATTTCTATTTCTAGATCCTTGAGGAATTGCCACACTGTCTTCCACAATGGTCGCACTAATTTACACTCCCACCAACAGTGTAAAAGTGTTCCTATTTCTCCACATCCTCTCCAGCATCTGTTGTCTCCAGATTTTTTAATGATCGCTATTCTAACTGGCCTGAGATGGTATCTCAATGTAGTTTTGATTTGCATTTCTCTGATGACCAGTGATGATGAGCATTTTTTCATATGTTTGTTGGCCTCATGTACATCTTCTTTTGTAAAGTATCTGTTCATATCCTTTGCCCACTTTTGAATGGGCTTGTTTGTTTTTTTCTTGTGAATCTGATTTAGTTCTTTGCAAATTCTGGGTATCAGCCCTTTGTCAGATGGCTAAACTGCAAAAATTTTTTCCCATTCTGTTGGTTGCCAATTCACCATAATGACTGTTTCTTTTGCCGTGCAGAAGGTGTGAAGTTTGATTAGGTCCCATTTGTCTATTTTGGCTTTTGTTGCCAATGCTTTTGGTGTTTTGGTCATGAAGTACTTGCCTACGCCTATGTCCTGAATGGTTTTGCCTAGATTTTCTTCTAGGGTTTTTATGGTGTTAAGTCTTATGTTTAAGTCTTTAATCCATCTGGAGTTAATTTTAGTGTAAGGTGTCAGGAAGGGGTCCAGTTTCTGCTTTCTGCACATGGCTAGCCAGCTTTCCCAACACCATTTATTGAACAGGGAATCCTTTCCCCATTGCTTGTTTTTGTCTGGTTTGTCAAAGATCAGATGGTTGTAGATATGTTGTGTTGCCTCTGAGACCTCTGTTCTGTTCCATTGGTCTATATCTCTGTTTTGGTACCAGTACCATGCTGTTTTGATTACTGTAGCCTTGTAGTATAGTTTGAAGTCCAGTAGTGTGATGCCTCCCGCTCTGTTCTTTTTGCTTAGAATTGACTTGGCTATGTGGGCTCTCTTTTGGTTCCATATGAAGTTTAATGTGGTTTTTTCCAGTTCTGTGAAGAAGGTCATTGGTAGCTTGATGGGGATAGCGTTGAATCTGTAAATTACTTTGGGCAGTATGGCCAGTTTCACGATATTGATTCTTCCTAACCATGAACATGGAATGTTTCTCCATCTGTTTGTGTCCTCTCTTATTTTGTTGAGCAGTGGCTTGTAGTTCTCCTTGAAGAGGTCCTTTACGTTCCTTGTTAGTTGTATTCCTAGGTATTTTATTCTCTTTGTGGCAATTGTGAATGGCAGTTCATTCTTGATTTGGCTCTCTTTAAGTCTGTTATTGGTTTATAGGAATGCTTGTGATTTTTGCACATTGATTTTGTAACCTGAGATTTTGCTGAACTTGCTTATCAGTTTCAGGAGGTTTGGGGCTGAGACGATGGGGTCTTCTAGATATACAATCATGTCGTCTGCAAATAGAGATAATTTGACTTCCTCCTTTCCTATTTGAATGCCCTTTATTTCTTTTTCTTGCCTGATTGCTCTGGCTAGAACTTCTAATACTATATTGAATAGCAGTGGTGAAAGAGGGCATCCTTGTCTAGTGCCACATTTCAAGGGGAATGCTTCCAGTTTTTGCCCATTCAGTATGATGTTGGCTGTTGGTTTGTCATAAATAGCTTTTATTATTTTGAGATACGTTCCTTCAATACCTAGCTTATTGAGGGTTTTTAGCATAAAGGGCTGTTGAATTTTGTCAAAGGCCTTCTCTGCATCAATTGAGATAATCATGTGGTTTTTGTCTTTGGTTCCGTTTATGTGGTGAATTACGTTTATAGACTTGTGTATGTTGAACCAGCCTTGCATCCCCGGGATGAAGCCTACTTGATCATGGTGGATAAGCTTTTTGATGTGCTGTTGCAATCGGCTTGTCAGTATTTTATTGAAGATTTTTGCATCTATATTCATCATGTATATTGGCCTGTAGTTTTCTTTTCTTATTGAGTCTCTGCTGGGTTTTGGAATCAGGATGATGTTGGTCTCATAAAATGATTTGGGAAGAATTCCCTCTTTTTGTATTGTTTGGAATAGTTTCAGAAGGAATGGTACCAGCTCCTCTTTGTATGTCTGGTAGAATTCAACTTTGAACCCATCTGGACCTGGGCTTTTTTTGGGTTGTAAGCTCTTAATTGCTGCCTCAACTTCAGACCTTGTTATGGGTCTGTTCAGGGTTTCGGCTTCTTCCTGGTTTAGGCTTGGGAGGAGGCAAGTGTCCAGGAATTTATCCATTTCTTCCAGGTTTACTAGTTTATGTGCATAGAGTTGTTTGTAATCATCTCTGATGATGGTTTGAATTTCTGTGGAATCTGTGGTGATATCCCCTTTATCGTTTCTTATTGCATCAATTTGGTTATTCTCTCTTTTCTTTTTTATTAATCTGGCTAGTGGTCTGTCTATTTTGTTGATCTTTTCAAAAAACCAGCTCCTGGATTTATTGATTTTTTAAAGGGTTTTTTGTGTCTCTATCTCCTTCAGTTCTGCTCTGATCTTAGCTATTTCTTGTCTTCTGCTAGACTTTGAGTTTTTTTGATCTTGCTCCTCTAGCTCTTTCAGTTTTGACGATAGGGTGTCAATTTTTGATCTCTCCTTGCTTCTCATGTGGGCACTTATTGCTATATATTTTCCTCTAGAGACTGCTTTAAATGTGTCCCAGAGATTCTGGTATGTTGTGTCTTCGTTCTCATTGGTTTCGAAGAACATCTTTATTTCTGTCTTCATTTCATTGTTTATCCAGTCAACATTCAAGGGCAAATTGTTCAGTTTCCATGAAGCTGTGCGGTTCTGTGTTAGTTTTTGAATTCTGAGTTATAACTTGATTGCACTGTGGTCTGAGTGATTGTTTGTTACGATTTCCGTTCTTTTGCATTTGCTGAGGAGTGATTTACTCCCAATTATATGGTCAATTTTAGAGTAGGTGTGATGTGGTGCTGAGAAGAATGTATATTCTGTGGATTTGGGGTGGAGAGTTCTGTAAATGTCTATTAGGTTTGCTTGTTCCAGGTCTGAGTTCAAGTCCTGGATATCCTTGTTAATTTTCTGTCTGGTTGATCTGTCTAATGTTGACAATGGGGTGTTAAAGTCTCCCACTATTATTGTGTGGGAGTCTAAGTCTCTTTGTAAGTCATTAAGAACTTGCCTTATGTATCTGGGTGCTGCTGTATTGGATGCGTATATATTTAGGATCATTAGCTCTTCTTGTTGCATTGATCCTTTTACCATTATGTAATGTCCCTCTTTGTCTCTTATGATCTTTGTTGCTTTAAAGTCTAATTTATCAGAGATGAGAATTGCAACTCTTGCTTTTTTTTGCTCTCCATTTGCTTGGTAGATCTTCCTCCATCCCTTTGTTTTGAGCCTTTTTGTATCATTGCATGTGAGATGGGTTTCCTGGATACAGCACACCGATGGGTTTTGGCTTTTTATCCAATTTGCCAGTCTGTGTCTTTTGATTGGGGCATTTAGTCCATTTACATTTAGGGTTAATATTGTTATGTGTGAATTTGATACTGCCATTTTGGTGTTAGCTGGGTGTTTTGCCCTTTAGTTGAGCTGGTACTTGTTGTTCCTTTATATGTGTAGAGCCTCTTTCAGGAGCTCTTGTAGAGCTGTCCTGGTGGTGATGAAATCTCTGAGTACTTGCATGTTCCCAAAGGATTTTATTTTTCCTTCACTTATGAAGCTTAGTTTGGCTGGATAGGAGATTGTGGGTTGAAAGTTCTTTTCTTTAAGGATGTTGAATATTGGCCCCCACTCTCTTCTGGCTTGCAGGGTTTCTGCTGAGAGATCTGCTGTGAGTCTGATGGGCTTCCCTTTGTGGGTAACCCAACCTTTCTCTCTGGCTACCCTTAGTATTTTCTCCTTCATTTCAACCCTGGTGAATCTGATGATTATGTGTCTTGGGGTTGCTCTTCTTGACGAATATCTTTGTGGTGTTCTCTGTATTTCCTGGACTTGAATGTTTGCCTGCCTTGCTAGGTTGGGGAAGTTTTCCTGGATAATACCCTGAAGAGTATTTTCCAGCTTGGATTCATTCTCTTCGTGGCATTCAAGTAAGCCTATTAAACGTAGATTAGGTCTTTTCACATAGTCCCACATTTCTTGGAGACTTTGTTCATTCCTTTTTACCCTTTTTTCTCCAGTCTTGCCTTCCCGTTTTATTTCATTGAGTTGATCTTCGACCTCTGATATCCTTTCTTCTGCTTGGTCAATTTGGCTGTTGATACTTGTGCATGCTTCGCGAAGTTCTCGTGTTGCGTTTCTCAGCTCCATCAATTCATTATATTCCTTTCTATTTTGTCCATTGTCGTTAGCATTTCATCAAATCTTTTTTCAACGTTCTTAGTTTCTTTGCATTTGGTTAGAACATGTTCTTTAAGTTCACAGAAGTTTCTTACTACCCACCTTCTGAAGTCTGATTCTGTCATTTCATCACACTCATTCTCCCTCCAACCTTGTTCCCTTGCTGGTGAGGAGTTGTGATCCCTTGTAGGAGGAGAGGTGTTCTGGTTTTGGGTGTTTTCATCCTTTTTGCAATGGTTTCTTCCCACCTTTAAGGATTTATCCACCTGTCGACTTTGTAGTTGCTGTCTTCCAGATTGGGTCTGAAATCTTTCAGATTGACGTTCTGTTTGTTGATGACAAGGTTATTTTTGTTTCTTGATTTTCCTTCTGATAGTGTGGCCCCTCTGCTGTAGGTCTGCTGAGGGTCACTCCAGGCCCTGCTTGCCTGGGGTTCACCTGCAGCAGCTGCTGAACAGCAAGGGTTGTTACTAGTTTTCTTCTTCTGCTATCTTTGTCCCAGATGGATATCCACCTAGTGTCAGTCTGATCTCTCCTTTATGAGGTGGCTCTTTGGATATATAGGGGTCAGGGAGCTGCTTGAGGAGATGGTCTCTTCTTTATAGGAACTCAAATGGTGAGCTGTGAGCTCTGTTGTTGTTCATTCAGAGCTGCTGGACTGGTACATTTAGGTCTGCTGCAGCAGAACTCATAAACTGCTTTTTGTTCCCAGGTGCTCTGTCCCAGGGATTTAGGGCTTTATATATAAGTTTCCGTTATGCTGCCGCCTTCTTTTCTTTTTTTTCCTTCAGAACTGCCCTGCCCAGCAAGGAGGCAGCCTAGTCACCGTCGGCCTATAGAGGCTTTGCTGAGCTGCTGTGGGCTCCGCCCCACTGCCGAGTGAACTTCCCTGTAGTCCTGTTTATATGGGTGTAGTTAGAACTGCTTTGGCGATGGTGGCCCGCCTCTGTTGAGGCAGAGTCTCTCTGCTGTGGCGGGTTGCCTTGGCAATGGTGGGCTGCCTCAGCATTGGCCGACTACCTCTGTCCTGTCGGGCTGCCTCGGTAATGGCAGACGCCTCTCCCCCACAGAGCTGGACAGTCCTGGGTTCAGCTGTGCTTGCTGTGAAAGTCTCAATCCAGAGTTTCTTGTTGCTCTTCTTTTGTGGGGGTGGGACCAGCCGAGCCTGATCACCTGGCTCCCTGCCTCAGAGCCTTTTTTAAGTTTGTGTTCCAGTCGCCTGTTGAAGAGGCGCCGGGGTCTGTTTGTTTTCCCCTGTGGCCACTCACTGCACTGGCTTAAACAGCGGCACTGCGGTTTGTGGCACTTTTTTTTTTTTTTTGCCCTGGAATCTACTGTCCTGGTTCTTTGCTCAGTCCCCTTTTTAAACAGATGAATGGGCGACTTCCCGTGGCTCCAATCACCAGCCAAAAGGGCACCCTGATCGGTGTATTTTGTATGGAGAACCGCTGCTCCCGGGTGCCGACAAAGCAGCTGCGTGGGGCAAAGGAGCGGCGCCGGCAGGCACAGCCATGCTGGCCGAAACGGCTGCGCTGGCAACTGTGGAGCTCCTCCGCCTGGGAATTTCCTAGTCTGTGGGCAATAAAAACGCGGCGTCCACTCACCCTCTGTGCTTTCACTGGGAGCAGCAATCCAGAGCTGTTCCTAAACGGCCATCTTGAATCCTCCGTGAATGAGTTCTTATGAGATTTAATGGTTTTATAAGTATCTGGCATTTTCCCTACTTGCACTTATCTCTCCGGTTACCATGTGAAGAAAGTCCTCTCTTCCTCTTCACCTTTCACCATGATTGTAGGTTTCCTGAAGCCTCTCTAACCATGTGAAACTGTGAGTCAATTAAACTTTTTTTAAAAAAATGAACTACCCAGTCTCAGGTAATTATAGTAGTGCAAAATGGACTAATACTGTAAATTGGTACTGAGGTGGTAGGGCACTACTATAAAGATACCTCAAAATGTGGAAATGACTTTGGAACTGGGTAATGGGCAGAGGTTGGAACAGTTTGGAGGTCTCAGAAAAAGACAGGAAGATGTGGAAAAGTTTGGAACTTTCTAGAGACTTGTTGAATGGTTTAGACCAAAATGCTGATAATGATGTGGAATATGAGGTCCAGGCTGAGGTGGTCTCAGATGAGGATGGGGAACTTAACAGGAACTGGAGCAAAGATCACTCTTAACTGTGCTTTAACAAAGATATTGGCAACATTTTGCCTCTGCCCTGGAGATCTGTGTAACTTTGAACTTGAGAAAGTTGATCTGAAATTGGAACTTATGTTTTAAAGGGAAGCAGAGCATAAACATTTGGAAAATTTGCAGCCTGATGATGCAATAGAAAAGAAAAGGCAACTTTCTTGGGAGAAATGCAAGCCCACTGCAGAAATTTGCATAAAAAATGAACCAAATGTTAATCACCAAAATAAGGGGAAAATATCTTCAGGGAGTATCAGAGATCTTTGAGGCAGCCTTTCCCATCACAGACCCAGAGGCCTAGGAAGGAATGGTTTTGCAGGCCTGGGCCCCACTGCTGTGTGCATTCTTAGGACTTGGTGGCCTGTGTCTTAGCTGCTTCAGCTGCAGCCATGGCTAAAAGGGGCCAACATACAGCTTGAGCTTTTACTTCAGAGGATGAAAGTCCTAAGCCTTGCCAGCTTTCACATGGTGTTGGTCCTGTGGGTACACAGAATCCAAAACCTCCACCTAGGTTCATAGAATGTGTGGAAATGCTTAGATGTCCAGGCAGAGGTGTGTTGCAAGGGAGGAGCCCTCATGGAGACCCTCTGCTGGGTCAATGAGGAAGAGAAATATAGGATTGGAGCCCCCACACAAAGGCCCCACTGGAGCACTACCATAATGGAGCTGTGGGAAGAGGGCCACCCATTCTCCAGACCTCACAATGGTAGATCCACTGACAGCTTGCACTGAATGCCAGCAGTGAAAGCAGCCCGGGCAGAGGGGCATTACCCTGCAAAATCATTGGGGCAGATCTTCCCAAGGCTGTGGAAACTCACCTCTTGCATCAGTGTAACCTGAATGTGAGACATAGAATCAAAGGAAATTATTTCGGAACTTTAAGTCTCAATAATTGCCCTATTGGATTTCAGACTTTCATAGAGCCTTTGGCCAATTTATCCTATTTGGGATGGGAGCATTTACCCAATGCCTGTATTCCCATTGTATCTTGTAAATGACTAATGTGCTTTTGATTTTATAAGCTCATATTTGGAAAGGACTTGCCCTGTCTCAGATGAGACTTTGGACATGGACTTTTGGGTTAATGCTGGAGTGAGTTAAGACTTTGAGAGCTGTTGGGAAGGCATGATTGTGTTTTGAAATGTGAGAGCATGAGATTTTGGAGCAGCCAAGAGGCAGAATGATATGGTTTGACTCTGTGTCCCCACCCAAATCTCATCTTAAATTGCAATCCCCATAATCTCTGTGTATTGAGGGAGGGACCCAGTGGGATGTGATTGGATCATGGGGGCAGTTTCTCCCATGCTGTTCTCATGAGAGTGAGTGAGTTCTCATGAGATTTGATGGTTTAATAAGCATCTGGCATTTTCCCTGTTTGCATTTCTCTCTTTTGCCACCATGTGAAGAGGTCCCTGCCTCCCCTTCCACCATGATTGTAATTTTCTTTTTTTTTTTTTTTGAGACGGAGTTTCACTCTTGTTACCCAGGCTGGAGTGCAATGGCGCGATCTCAGCTCACCGCAACCTCCACCTCCTGGGTTCAGGCAATTCTCCTGCCTCAGCCTCCTGAGTAGCTGTGATTACAGGCACGTGCCACCATGCCCAGCTAATTTTTTGTATTTTTAGTAGAGACGGGGTTTCACCATGTTGACCAGGATGGTCTCAATCTCTTGACCTCGTGATCCACCCGCCTCGGTCTCCCAAAGTGCTGGGATTACAGGCGTGAGCCACCGCGCCCGGCCCATGATTGTAATTTTCATGAGGCTTCCCCAGCCATGTGCAACTGTGAGTCAATTTTACCTCTTTTTAAAATAAATTTCCCAGTCTTGGGTGTTTCCTTATAGCTGTACAAAAATGGACTAATATAGTCTGCTTTTAAGAGTTTGCCTTTAATCTTAGGTTTTCAGCAGAGTATCAGTTTAGGTTTTCTTGGTATATAGCATTTTGGGGGTTTGTTGAAATTTCAATTTTGTGAGTTTATTTCTTTCATCAATTCTGGAAACCTTTCAGCTATTGTTTCTTTAAATACTGCCTATGTTCATTTTCTCCTCTATTGTTAGAATTTCAATAAAACATGTTTTATCACTTGACTCTACACCACACATTTTTTTACTCTGTTTTGTTTGTGATTGTATATACACTTTTGTTTTTCTATACTTCAGTTTGGATATTTTTACATTACACTTTCTCTAAGTTTAATAAGTTTCTATTGTGCTGTTTTCATTTGATTCTTAACACCTCTGACATGTTGTTATTTCTGATATTTATGAAATTTTAAGATAGCACATGATTTATTATGAGTCAATTTTATTTTGAATTTCTTTAAAAAGTTTTTTTCCATCTATTTTCTTTAATTCCTTTATCTATTTTAAAGACCTTAACACTAATTCTAGCATCTGAATCTGAATGTCTACTTCTACTGAATATTTATTTTCTCTTTTTGTTCATAGTTGTTTTGCTTCTTTGTGTATCTTTTAATTTTTATTCAAATCATATTTTTAAACAAAAAAGTAATGACAAAAGTTTATATAACTTACTCTCACCAACAAGATTGTTCACTCTTTCTTTAGCCACTCAAAAATTTAACTCAGAGGGACCTGGGTAACACTTTTAGTTTGAGTCAGTCCCACTTCTCATTTCTAAAGTCTCAAACAATAAACCTTCTTAGGTTTTAAAAATCAATAAACACACACACACACACACACACACACACACACACACACAGAGTATATACATATACACATATATACATATGCAAATATGTATATATGTATACTATATGTGTGTGTGTCTATATATTAGTATTTTGAGATAGAAGAAGCTACCACCATGTTATATTAACATCATATATATAACAATACACATAACATCATATATATTACATATATGAGCATATGATATACATAATAAAAGCTCTTTTGTATGTGTTTGCTTTTCTGCTATTTTGACATCTGCTCATATATATATATATATGTGTGTGTGTATATATATATATCAAAGGCTCATATATATATCAAACAGTGGAAAAGTGAATATATATATAGAGAGAGCTTTTATTATATACATTATATAATATATATACAGCTTTTCTGCTGTTTTGACATCTGCTCTTATGTATCACCCAGAGTGACTTTCAAATATGGCATGTTATGATGATCATACAAGTTGTATATTTGAGTCAGTCCCCTTTTCTTATTGAGACTTTTTCTATGAGACAATGGGAAAGTCAGTCTTCCCATAAGAAGCTACCTAGACTCTAGGAAAGCAACCTGATTTGGCAAAGTTTCAGAACTTTTCATGCTAGATATAACCTCCTCATGTTTGGTTCTTTCTTACCTCATTACCATTATTCCATTTAGGCTAAATAGAGGCCTGATCTTCAGTCCATATGCAGAGTTGACAAACATAACCAGGTAAAAAATGACCAGAGACCCTATGTTTACTTGAAACAGGTCCTCCCTACTTAGGTTCAGTTCATTTAATTATCTTTGTTTCCACAACTTACCTTTGAACATAAACTTGCACACAGAATTTGTTGTTCCAATTTGCAGTGGGAGCGTTTTTCTTTTCCATCCTATTCTATCTTATTTGGAGCATTCCATATAATTTTGTGTTAGCTTATCTTCATTTTTGCAAATAGAATTTATCTACATGTATATTACAATAATATACATGTAATGCATATCATACATCTCTTTGATTACTTATTTAATAATTGGCTTCCCTACTAGAATGCAAATACTTTGAGAACAGATACTTTGTTTCCTGAGTGTTTTTTTTTTGTTTATAACTTAGAATAGTGCTTAATAAATATTTCCCAAATTAATGAAATAATAGTAGAATGCTTGCCAGCAATTAAGAGTAATATAACAAAATATACTTAATGCTTTGGAAAGTTATTAGGCTATTTTCTAACACTGAATATTCTTATAAAATTATGTAGGTACAAATTTTATAAGGTGAAGTGCATTCTTACACTACATGCAGAAATGTATGTATACTTGATAGATATGGGGGTAGGGGATAGAGAGAGAAAGAAGTGGGGGAGAGAGACAGAGAGAGAGAGAGAAAGAGAAATTTAGGTAGACTTGTAACTGTACAGGCATTTTTAAAAGCAACAATTACTTAAACATACCATACATTTAACTATATGCTTTAGGCACTTATTTTGTTTTTATTGTTTGTAGATTGCAAAGAACCTCCTCCAAGAAAAGATACAGAAATTCTGACAGGTTCCTGGCCTGACCAAGCATATCCAGAAGGCACTTCGGCTACCTATAAATGCCGCCCTGGATATAGGTCTCTCGGAAATATAATAATGATGTGCAGGCATGGAACATGGGTGGCTTTGAATCCATTGAAGACATGTCAGAGTAAGTACTTCGTACATTTGTGAAGTTTATGAAAACTTTTAGTTGTGAAAATGCTTAATATTTAATATTGTAGCAATTATGGCTGAATTATATCACTATTGTCACTCAAATACAAAATAATACCTCATCATTTTTTTTGAGACAGAGTCTGGCTCTGCCACCCAGGCTGGCGTAGGGCAGTGGCGCAATCTTGGCGCACTGTAACCTCTACCTCCTGGGTTCACGCAATTCTCCTGCCTTAGCCTCCCAAGTAGCTGGGACTACAGGCATGCACCACCACATCTGGCTATTTTTTGTATTTTTAATAGAGATGGGATTTTACCATAATGGCCAGGCTTGTCTCAAACCCCTGGCCTCATGATCTGCCCGCCTCTGCCTCCTAAAGTGCTGGTATTACAGGCGTGAGCCACCATGCCCGGCCAATACATCATCAGTTTTAAAAACGGGTGGTCATCCTCCAAAATTCAAAGAGCAAGCATATAGTTTAAGTTCAATTATGAAATAATAGCTTTGCCATATTTAATTTTCCTTATATTCAATCTGTCTTATATAATATCAAATATCCTTGTTCCCCCACTCCTATATAAAATATATTCCTTGTTATTCCATACTAATTCATATCTTTTTTCCATTTTAGAAAGGCCCTGTGGATTTCCTGGAGATACTCCCTTTGGTTCTTTTAAGCTCACAGTAGGAAATGCATTTGAATATGGTGCAAAAGTTGTATATACATGCAATGAGGGGTATGTAGTCCATACAAAAAGAGGCTTATTATTAAGATAGTAATTGGGAACTATACTACATTATATGTTTTAAAAGTGGTTATATTTTTCTATGAGCATTTAAAAAAGTAATACACAAGTACCTGAAAATTTACCTATGATGGAAATAATTATATCTGGATACCACATTATCTCCTTAACACTGAAAAATTTAAATAAAGTATAACTTCTCTCATAGGGTGTAATTATAGGAGACTGGGAAACAGTAAGTATGCACATATATAATTATTCACCCAACAAATCTTCACTACATTATATTTTGTGCAGAGTATCACGTGAGTTCAATGTATCAGGAACAATATGAATTGTAAGACGTTTATATTGTATGGTAACTGTTTTGACAGATTTTATACAATTTAATGGAAGCAAGACTTTTACCTACTTATAAGTTGTGTTTACAACTAGTGTTACTTCATGTCCCAGGCCTGCAAATTATTCTTACCTCACGGACTAAAAATACTGTTCTTTCAGAATCATTGACTCTGTTCTTTCCAACAAACTACTTGGTTTTCTTTGGCAAATTCTTCACTCTACGTCCTCAGTGTTCTTTTGTCCCCCTTATTCTCTACTAGATCAAAAATTACTTTGAAGAAAAATATATATATAGGAAAACTAGGATTAGATCACTATAATCTTATACTTAATAAACAGAAATGTAATCAAATATTACAAACAGAATACCATTATTCTTCTCTCATGGTTTTCTTAATTTGAAGCATTAAAATATAATAGTTTAAAGCTTAGACACTGAAGTAAGCCTGCTTTTCTCTACCACTTAGCACTTACGGGTATTTATAAAAATATCTCTTGACTTCTGTTTCTTCTCCTACAAAACAGACATATTTTATGTACACCATCGATTGGTGGGGAAAAATAAGTAAGACACACATTTGCAGCTCTTAGAAGAGATCTTGAGGTAATGTAGATACCAAATAAGTATAATTTTTTATGAATTTATTCTCTCCTTAGTCACTACCTGAGGGAGGTTTTTCAAATACATTTTTAGCCCTTCAATCATTACTGCTGATTTTATCACACATAACCAAATAGGTTATGATTTCGTGGGCCTGGATTTTTAAAATTTGCTATCCTCCTCACCTCTGAAATATTTCCTTTACTACAGGCTTGCGTCCTCTCTTTAAGTTCAGCACTTGACTTTGCAAAGGACGTAAAAATGTATAGATCTGAAGCCTCTAGCAATGATTGCACATTTTGCACATGCCCTAGGAACTTATAATCCAGTAGAGCATTTTAGATTCAAAGGGCAGGCTTGATGGGTCACTAAAATTACATAAGTTCGACATTAGATGGATTGGGTAAGCAGGTTTGACTCACTGAGTATTCTCTGAAAACAATTTCTAGGATAGAGATGGGGAGACGGAAGCAAGTGCTGAAAGTAAATGACACAGTGACGACTTTTGGGGGCACTATCTTTAATTATGTAGAAAGCCTAAGATGTTCAGAAAACAGCAGAATCGTGGAGGGCAGAAATATGGTGTAAGATTGGAGGGGGGAAACATAAGGTTAGCTATTGGTTACTATATTTTTAGCTTTTGTTTTAGAGATGGTTCATGGAGCTTACTATATTATTGAATTTAATTACCTACTTCAATGAAAAACAAGAATACTGTGTCTGAAACAATAACGAGTTTGTCATGAACCAAGGATTATGATTATTCCCAGTTCATGCACCAAGAAGGAGAGAAAGATAAAGGTTGGGGGGAGACAGAGACAGACAGAGAGAAAGAAACTTAACAAATCTAGAGAGAAAGAGGGTGAGGGAGGAGGAAGGAAAAACAAAGAAAAAAGAAACAAAATGCATATGCTGTTAATTTTTCTTGATATGGAGTCTCTGGACACTCAGAATGACACTGAGTTTAAAACTGCATAGAAGCACACATTATCTCACCACTCTGCTATTTTTGGGTTTTCAGGTATCAATTGCTAGGTGGGATTAATTACCGTGAATGTGATGCAGATGGATGGACCAATGATATTCCTATATGTGAAGGTACACATAAAATTTTTTACAAGTATATTGAAATACCTTAAATATCCAAGATTTTTCACAATGCCTTACATGAAAATATCTTAAAATCTTTAATTAAATTTTTTTTTGTTTGTTTCTCATATAATGTAGACGGGGAATCTCATCTTTTTATTACTACATTCTTGGTGTTTCAGAAGCCAAATACAAATGCAACCTGACCTGATCTAATAATTGAAGTATTAGACATTAGGGAATCTAAAACTCATGTTTATTTCCTTTTGGATTCCAATGACTAGAAATGCATATAAGCATCATTAGCTAAATAAAGACCAGAATTACACCTTTATTAATGAAGAGACACTCACCCAATAACCACCCAAATGCAGGGATCTATGATAACAGCTGAAGTAGAGAACATGATTGAGATATCCCACCAAGAGAGGTTGTCCTGCGAACTTGCCTTTACTGAAAAGAGGAATAAACTAGGAGCAAGCTCTGTTATTTCTTACTGGTGTATAAAGCTACCAGAGAAATGAGAAAAATGTAGCTTCTGTTTTCATGTTTTTAGCTAATAATCCAACTCTCTAGTCTTATGGAAATAAAATAATCAGAGCAGTATTTCCTAATTCCACAGCAAGTAGTAAATGGAGAGACTGAAGTGTGATAATCATTCAAAAATTCTGTTAACTACAGAAGGTAATGCAAGTTTTTTCATCTACGGAAATGAGATGAAGAAGATTAATGTTCTAGAGAGCATCTACTTTGAAATCAACTGGGATGCTTGTTAAAAATTAAAATTTTTGGTTACTAAAAATGACCTACTCAATCAGTATCGTGAAGGTGAAAATGCAGGAAGATTGTCCTAAAAATTTTTATTTTAACAAGCGTACTGAGTCATTCTATAGTATAATAAAGTTTGACTACAACTTTCGAGAAATTGGAAAATATTAAGTAGAATCAAAAGAAGTACTCAAATTATTTTGGACACTGATGTTGAAGAGGATGAAAAATTTCTCTATTGATTTCTCTATTGAAGTTAATGTCATAAAATTTGCTTTTACATCTTTTAGGAATGTGGTGCTGTATTATTCTGGGGCATAAATGAAAATGTTGTATTTAATTATCCCAAGCTTTATATTCCTTAATTATTTAAAAATACTTGTTTGTTCATACAAAAATACAAGCTAGCATTCAAAGTAGTAATTTTCATTTTCCATTCCCATAGAAAATATCAGGAATAAACATTCCATTTGCTTGTTTCTTAGCAGGATGTATCTCTAGCAAACAGGTATATCAAATGCTTCTAAAAAGAATTTAAATAGTTTCCTCCAGTCTTATCCTGAGGAAAAATTTATACATACATATGCTTTTCATAATAAGTTTTTAAAATTCCATTAGAAAACATTACATTTATTTTCTTCAGTTGTGAAGTGTTTACCAGTGACAGCACCAGAGAATGGAGAAGTCATCAGTGGTGCAATGGAATCAGACCGAGAATACCATTTTGGACAAGTAGTACACTTTGCATGTAATCCAGGCTACAAGATCGAAGGAGATAAAGAAATACATTGTTCAGGTGATGGTGCTTGGAGTAAAGAAAAACCAAAGTGTGTGGGTAAGATACACTTACTGTTTGAGTATTTTTAGCCTTTTAAATAAAAATATACATTTAAAACATCATTCATTCTAAAGAATATCAGCAATATTAACTATAGCTAATGTTTGTTGAACACTTACTATATGCCTGTAATTTATCTTAGTTCTTTGCATGCATGACTTCATTTTACTTTTCAAACAACTCTATCATTTATTTAATGTTATCACTTTTATTTTATAATTGAAGAGACTAATGCGAAGAAGTTAAATTATGTGCCCTGGATTATCATGCATACACAGTCAAGTTAGGATTTAAACATAGGTTATCTGACATCAGAATCCATGCTTTAACCATAACTCCATGGTACTTGCCTCTTAGGCTGAAAGAGAATGCTAAGTATTTCTGGTGCAAGTTGTAATATTGACCTCTGGAATAGACATTTGTTTTTAATTTTGAAAGCCAAAGATTTGTTATGTATTTCCAGGGATGCATTAGTATGACATTCTGTTTTTGAATAACACTTCTAGGAAGCAGACCTGTTTTATATTTGTTCTATAAGTTTACTATAAATATTGCTGAATTGAACAGAATCTACTAAATAAATCTTTGTCTCTTAAAAAAATTTTATAGTAAAGTATAAGCCAAGATTTTTTAAGTCATAATACTGCCAACTTGTGCATCATGACCAATCAATGACTTTGGCTTTTGTAATAAACATCATGGTTGATTTGTCTAGTAGTACCATCGTTCAAGTTCATTTTACCAATAATTATTAGGCAGAAGTTTCTGGCATGTTTATGTTTAACATTATCTAAAATTCTAAATTATTTATACTTTTAAAGTCTAGTCTGTCTTAGAGTTAGATACAGAGAAAAGTATTTCTCTTCTTAAGAACTCTAACAACACTGGTTCTTTATGTTAAAAGCTAATATTTTTATCCAGCATAGCAAATATTATGTACTTTAGAAGTTCATGGATGGAATTTACATCCTTACAACTAGAGTCCAATGGTTAGTGAAACCTTCCTGGAATGGCTGATGCCTACAATTAAGTCCTAAAGGAAAAAAAAAATGAGATTTTTTAGATGAAAATGAGAGCAAAAGCATGCCAGAGTGAGTTCATGGAAAGGGAAGTGGAAAGGCAGTGAGGCTTAATAAGGAGCATGAAACGCCACTGATTCTTATTCATTGTTCCTAGGTACCTTAGTACAGAATGCAAATGGGGAATGAGTGAGTGATAAATTGAAGGTGGGCCAATACGGAGTGATGGGGTGCTACATATACCATGCTGAAGAACACACCTTTTATTCAGACTGATTTGGGAATCACTGAAGCATTTCAAGTGAAATAACAGTGTGACTGCATGAGAGGTCATTAAGCTATATTTACGGAAATGGATTAGAAAGTGGGAGAACAGGGCTTGGGAAACTACTTATGATTGGTCCAATCCCAGGTAAAAATATTTGATAGAAGTGGGTATAAAAGATGATTACCAGTTTTTTTCTACAGAAATCCTGGATAAATGGCGATGACACAAAAACAGGTCAGCTACTTTTCAGAAATGTAATGACAGGGAGTTAAATGAATCTCTTTGACAAAGAGTCCTGTTGATAATTGCTGTCTTATCAATAACCACAAAATGTGTTATTTTTGCAGGTCATTCAGTGAAAACATTACAATAAAACTCTATGGTCAGTTTCATATATATACTTGATGAATGTTGCTGATCACTATGTCAAGAAGGATAATTTATCCTTAAATAAAGTTAGAAGCATAATTTTAATTTTCTTCAGATAAATAATTGATTAAGTAGTCAACTTAAAACAGAACTTTCATTCAGTGGACATGATTTACCTGATGTAAACAAAATTTCTATTTTCATACAATTATGTCTTGGTCACAGTCCTTTAATTTGCAATAAACATTTTGGAATTTAATCCTTTTTATTTAGAAATTTCATGCAAACCTCCAGACGTTGTGAATGGATCTCCTATATCTAAGAAGAATATTTTTAAGGAGAATGAACGATTTCAGTATAAATGTAACATGGGTTATGAATACACTGCAAGAGGAGATTCCGTATGCACTGAATCTGGATGGAATCCGTTACCTTCATGTGAAGGTAATGTTATATTTATTTTCTGCATCTTTTGTTATAAATTTATCACTTATTTAATTATTTTAATAAAGCAATTTATTTTAATCAAAAGTAGAGTACTAATTTATATAAATAAACTTATAAAACATATAGAATTTTTTGTGTTCAAGGTTCATTTTGAGAACACCTTGTATGATACACACACTCTGAAAATAGACATAAACGGATCAGAAAGGTTCAGTTGTTTATTAAGAAATTGGTCTATCATCGAAAACCATGTCTGGAGCAGAGCCAGGACTATAATAGGCTTCTTAATTCTCAGTAATATACAATTCTCAAACAAGTAGATTGCTCCTCTAATGCCCAGAATTTATTTAAATAATATTAATATTTTAAAATATTTTAAAAGTAGCTTGTCTTAATACCAGATGAGGAAACTCTCAACTGACAATGGAATTAAGTGGAAGGAAATGAATGTTTTTATTAACAACAGGCCCAGTATGACTCAACAGCGATGATGGTGCTGGAAAATTAAAAAATAAAAACAACCCCACTCTCTTGGTTTTCATCGTGGAATACAGAGCCAAAGAGTTCATCTCAGCTGTGCTCTTTGCCCACCAAAAAATATATCTGGAATAGAGTGTTCTACTTAACCTACTTCATTTTAAAAGGGAAAGTTTCAAACTATCATGACCTAGAAAGGAGAATATAGACAGTTGTGGACTTTAAAAAATGATGCTGTTAGGGCCGGGCGCGGTGGCTCACGCCTGTAATCCCAGCACTTTGGGAGGCCGAGGCGGGTGGATCACGAGGTCAAGAGATCGAGACCATCCTGGTCAACACGGTGAAACCCCGTCTCTACTAAAAATACAGAAATTTGCTGGGCGTGGTGGTGCGTGCCTGTAATCCCAGCTACTCAGGAGGCTGAGGCAGGAGAATTGCCTGAACCCGGGAGGCGGAGGTTGCGGTGAGCCGAGATCGCGCCATTGCACTCCAGCCTGGGAAAAGAGAACCACCCTCCCGTTCAAAAAAAAAAAAAAAAAAATTATGCTGTAAGAAGTATAGTAAGAAGATACAGCTATAGTGTGGCAATAACTGTTCTGAGGTATTTTCAAACATTTACAAAAGGAGTGAGTTTGCTTTTGATGAGGACTGCTGCGGTGAGTGAGACAAGGAACAGTGTCACCACATATGGTCCTGAAGCCTAAAAGGGAGACACTGTTATACTGTGAGAGAAGGAGAGTTGAACTCTTAACAGCCCTCTGAACTGTAAATCCCATGATTCCTAAATACATGTTTAAATCTTGCTTTAGTGATTCTCTTTTACAAGAAGCATAGTTAATTTTGGTTTAATTTTATACACTAAAAGCATTTTTGTTTGTGCCCACAAGTGTCTCCTCGGAAAACATATCTTTCTTCACAATTGCGTGATCTCTACTTTTAGGCACTATTAAGAAAATATTTTAGAAAGAAATTAATGAACTTGAGGCAGTAATAACGCACATCAGATCCACGTTTGGCTAATGGTGTGTGGGGTCCAACTGTTTGTCTTCGTGGCATTCATAGTTCCCACGCAGAGAAAGTGCATGCACAAGTGCTTTGGCATTAACCTCTGCCTGCAGTATACTACTTCAAATCTATAGTTAATTTATCCATCCAATAATCAGAATGCAACCTATAAAATACTTATTTTACATCAGGGCCTTGCTTTGTATTGAAGATAAACATTGCAATAAATGACCATTCCAGCTTTCAATGAATTCAAAATAAGACTCTGGGAATTTAGTTTTTTTTTTTTTTTTTTTGAGGCGGAGTTTCGCTCTTGTTACCCAGGCTGGAGTGCAATGGCATGATCTCGGCTCACCGCAACCTCCGCCTCCTGGGTTCAGGCAATTCTCCTGCCTCAGCCTCCTGAGTAGCTGGGATTACAGGCACGCGCCACCATGCCCAGCTAATTTTTTGTAGTTTTAGTAGAGACGGGGTTTCACCATGTTGACCAGGATGGTCTCGATCTCTTGACCTCGTGGTCCACCCGCCTCGGCCTCCCAAAGTGCTGGGATTACAGGCGTGAGCCACCGCGCCCGGCCGGGAATTTAGTTTTATATGAACATGTGACTCTGTTGCACGACTGCCTCATTGTAGGCGTCTGAATATTTCATCTCTTTCACCTGTTCACTTTGCTACCTACCTAAAACTCTTCTTTAGCACATATTTGTTTTCACAATGGGAAATCCATCTGTTTTTCCCAAATGCGTGGCTGCATTTCTATGCTTGCTTCTCTTGAACACGGATTGATTTATTCACACACACACACACACCCCCCAAAGACTCTAAATTTATAAAACATTTATTTTTATAATTTTTTTTTCCATTTCTCAGTCACAAGTACAAGTGAAATCTGAATATTCAAGACTATGCATGTGGGTCCTGCTTCTTTAGGAAGACAGATACCAAGAGAAGGCACTGGGATTGGGTACTCTTTTTCAGAAGACAGTTCATTAATAATCAATATAAATAAACGTGAATTCATCCAAGATTAGATAAGCCTATACTGTCTCTTACCACGTTTTATTTTATTGAAATATATTTTACATTAATTAGATATAGAGGAGTCCTTATTAATAAACGAATTCCACTCTTTGTATGCCAAACTTTCTGACCCTGTTTATGTCTTTTGTAGCATAAATACTACTCTTTATTTTCTTGGTACAAAGCAAAGTTCTACTTGCTGATATAAGATGAATTTCAAATCTATATACATTATTTTCTCTGAAATCAGTTACCTTCAAACCTCTTTGTTGCATCTAAATCTATAAGACAGTTGCAGCTAAATAATAATATTAAAGTAAAATAATCCATTTAAATTTTAAATACTTAAATTTTCTTCAATCTGGTATATACATGTCAGAGGACTGACTTGAAGGTGAATTGTTAAAACTTTAGTCTCTGTGTCCAAAGGGACAATCTGTAATGGAAAGTCATTTACAGAAACAATCAAAGGTACCAATTCCTGCTAAATGAAAGCTTTCTTCAATTCAGGTCTATCTCTTCCCTGTGCAGATTGGATTTTCTATTGGTTCAAAACATACAGTGCTAACCTTGAATTAGTATTCTGACTTCAAATGACTAATGGTTGTTTCTAATAGTAGGAAAATATGAATAGTCTCAAATACTGTTTTGAGTGGAGGTACAGGTTCAGGGAATGTTTTAATAATATCATTTATTCTAAAGAAGATTGTGAGTGTAAGAAATTAAGGTTTATCGTGGGATTTATGTCTACTACTTGAGCATAATCTCCAGATGTCCTTCTATTCTTAATTAACAAATTGTCCCAGTGTTATTTTATTGATTTCTCTGTTAAACTTTTATTTTTTGTATCTCATAGCTTTTGACTTCCAAAACTACTATTAAATTGAGCTATACCATAAGGAAAAATAATTGAAGATATATAAACTGAACTTTAATGGGTATATGAAAATATGATCGAGCAGAATAAACTGAGAAAAAACAAAGAAAAAAGGAACACATTTAAGGCTCATTTGAAGTTAGTGTCAACATCAAACACTGAAGACATATTTTACTTAAAATAGTAAAATTTTAAAATAGTAACACTTTAAAACTTGTATATTAAGTCACAGATTTTTTCTAATGTAATTATTGCTAACATAAATATATTATCCTGTTAGCTATAGAAATACATTAAAGCTTATTCTGACAGAGTAGAGTATAAACTTAGGAGCTCAATGGACACAGTGGAATTATGGTATTGAGAGGAGGAAATATGTAATGAATAATTAAAACTTTATAAAATTTTGTGTTTGACTAAGTATACAAATGATGAGAAAGCAATGTGGGGGAAATTTGCAGGTTTCTGTCATGAGAGTTCTTTCACAAATTAAGATGTTGAGCAAAAAAAGAAAAGCATATTTTGAGAAAAGTATGATGATTTAGTTTGTCACATGGTAAATTGCATATACCTTTGAATTTTACACATGGCCTGCCTAGTGTGAAGCTGCAATTGGTATATACGGACTTGAACCTCACTGACAATGTTATTAGCATCATGATGGTAGCTTTTATCTTGGAAGTATCTATCTTTATTCACACAGAGAATGTGAAAAGGAAAACATCAAAATCAAGGACAAATATTCATGTAAAACAAACTGTAAGGGACTCACTCATACAACACCTGTGAATGGGCGTCAAGAAAAAATTCGAAGTAGTGATAAAAATCAACATGAAGATCTAGGGCAGAATCACTTTAGAAACAAGAAATAGCAAGTGCAAGTTATAGGAATAAGCTTGGCATGTGTGAAGGCCAGACAGGATTTGCTACACTTGAACAAAGAGTTCAGAGCAGGGACTTAAAATTGGAGAAGGTTGCATATCAATAAGACCATGACTGAGAGGTAAGAAAGAAGGAAGAAATAAACAATGATTTAAGATATAGGGGAAAATGAAAAAATTAAAGTTAACCTGAATTTGAAAGAAACACCGTGTCGTTGAAGACTAAACAAAAGACTTAAATCAGTCTGGATACAGCTAATGTGGAAGAACCCTGGAAGGAAATATAGGGAACTCACTACTGGCAGTCTCAACTGTTTTGTGTGAATGAAGACTTACTATCTGTTGATGAAGGAGCAATTGTTTCAGGTGGCTGGAGAGAAGTGAGGAGACTATGAATCACTTACTATGGGAAATCAATTAGTAAATAAATTAGGGGTATATAAATGGAATTTCCACAGTGCTGAATGTTCACCACAGCTTTTTGTCCAAAATAAAGTATGACCCCAGTATAAGTGGTAATATAACTTTTCTGCAATACTTAAAATGCATAGCATTTGATTTAAAAAGGAATATTGCAAATGGATCCAATATTGAGATATAGCAGATTTAATGGAAAGGAATGAGAGGGTGCTTTATAAATCAGGACAGACTGGGCCAAAGGATTGCAAACGATGGGCTGCAGGTAAAATATAAGTTGCCCCCTTTGTGGAAACAAAGTTTTATTGAAAGACATCCATGTTCATTTGTTTGTCTGTTGTTTATCACTACTTTTGTGCTGTAATGGCAGAGTTGAGCTGCTGCAGCAGAGACCTTTTATCTGGCCCTTTACAGAAAGGATTTTCCGGCCAGGTGCGGGGGCTCAGGCCTGTAATCCCAGCACTTTGGGAGGCCTAGGTGGGAGGATCACCTGAGGTCAGGAGTTCAAGACCAGCCTGACCAACATGGAGAAACCCTGTATTTACTAAAAATACAAACTTAGCCAGGCTTGGTGGCACATGCCTGTAATCCTACCTACTTGGGAGGCTGAGGCAGGAGAATCACTTGAACCCAGGAGGTGGAGATTACGGTGAGTGAGCCTAGATTGTCCCATTGCACTCCAACCTGGACAACAAGAGCAAAGCTTCATCTCAAAAAAAAAAAAAAAAAAAAAAAAAAAAAAAAAAATATTTTCCAAACCCTGTGCTATTTTATCTCATTATAGTAATAAAAATGTATTGCAATATCTCAATATCTTAATATTTAAGATATTGAGACTAAAGTTTATTTTCATTCATGTTCACTTTCAATGTAGATCAGAAGAGACTCTACTCATTGTATTAATTGTAAGAATCAGTGAGAGAAACATCATCTTTTCATGTCCTTCTTTAATCACAACGTCTGTGGATAAGAGAACATAAAAATTCATACTATGGCTGTTAAAACTTCCTCTGTACAGTGAAAGATATTACTTCCACTTTTTTACAGTGTCTTACACAATCACGTGGCCACTTCAAAGAGGAAGGGTTGTGAAGTCCTATCAATTGTCCAGAAGAAAGAAACCTTGAATATTTGTAAACAGTCCTTATGAGAATCACAGACACCAAGGAAGTATAAAGCAGAAGTAGTAATTGAAGCTATATATGATGAGATCATTGCCAGTTATGGAAAATCGTGAAGTATAGGATGACTTTGGAGAAGAAGGGGTTAAGACACCAGGAAGTACAAATACATCAGATGAGAATATAGTGAAGGGAAAAATAACTGGTATACAAGAAAGGATACCACGATTTGTTCATTTTAATGCAATTTTTTGCTGTGTTAAGAACAAATAACACCTACTTTTTTTCAAATTTATTTATTTAATTAAAAATTGCAAATACTATGGTGAATGAAATTAAAGGCCTCTGACCACAAAGTTTACACTGTAGGGTTTGAAAAATAAAGACAATTAGATAATAAATAATTCCTCATGTAGTGCTGGTTGTATAAGTTGGTACTACATTCTGGAAGAAGGCTTAGCAATGCCTATACAAGCTGAAGCTAGAAATATATCTTAATTATATTTGTGGTTACATAGCTACATAATTGCATAAATTTATCTTTTTTTAAAATTGTACTTTAAGTTCTGGGGTACATGTGCAGAACTTGCAGGATTGTTGCATAGGTACACACATGCCATGGCGGTTTGCTGTCTCCATCCTACCGTCACCTATGTCAGGCATTTCTCCCCAGTTATCCCTCCCCAACCTCCCCACCTCCGCTGTCCCTCCCCTAGGCCCCCACCTCACAACAGACCCTAGTGTGTGATGTTCCCCTCCCTGGGCCCATGTGTTCTCATTGTTCAACACCCGCTTGTGAATGAGAACATGCAGTGTTTAGTTTTCTGTTCTTGTAATATCTACTCTTGAATGTTGATATAAATGATGAATTTTAATGGATTCTTATTTCTGCATTAACCACACATCCTTTTCTTTTCAGAAAAAATATGTAAAGATCCTTATATTCCAAATGGTAGATACACACCTTTAAGGACTAAACACAGAGCTGGAGATGAAATCAGGTATGAGTGTATAAATGGTTTTTATCCTGCAACCCGGGAAAAAACAGTAAAATGCACGAGTACTGGCTGGATACCTGCTCCAAGATGTACCAGTAAGTTCCATTCATATCTTGACCCATTTCTTAATTCTGAAATTTCTTTTAAACACATAAAAAATGGGGACTCAATAAAACCCAATATTTGTCTTACTGGTGTATATAAAGTAAGGGTGTTGGAAGTATTCTTTAGTTTTCAAAGTTGCCAAAACTCAATTTTTTTGGCTACTCAAAATTAAATGTGTATGTGTGTTTATGAATGTATGTTTCTCTAATTAATAAAATTCTTCCAATATCTGAATTAAAACACTAGATAAAAAGTGTCACCTAATGCATACTATATTAGTTATTTGTTGCATTGTAACAAAATTCTGCAAAAATATATTTGCTTAAAACAACACACTTTTATTATCTTACAGTTACTGTGGGTGAGGAATCTGAAATGGCTTAGATGGGTAGTTAAGAATCAGATTGTGTTCTTGTGTTGCAATCAGGATGATGGCCCAGGCTACAGTGATCAGAAGGCTTGGCTGGGCAGGAGGATCTGCTTCTAACATTGCTGACACACATGGTTCTTGTCGGGAAGCCTCAGGTCCTTACCACATAGGCCTTTCCATGAGTTAATGAAATGGCAGCTTTCTCCAGCGCTACTAGTCTGAGACAGAGGAGAGGAAGCCACAATACCATGTATTAGTCCGTTCTCACACTACTAGAAAGAACTACCTGAGACTGGATAACTATGAAGAAAAGAAATTTAATCGACTCACAGTTCCACAGCCTGTACAGGAGGCATGGCTGGGAGGCCTGAGGAAACTTACAGTCATGGTTGGGTGAAGGGAAAGCAAGCACATCTTACCATGAGAACTCACTCGCTATCATGAAAAGAGCAAGGGGGAGACCCACCCCAATGATCCAATCACATCCCATCGGGTACCTCCCTCACTACTGGGAATTGCAATTCAACATGAGATTTGCGTGGGGACACAGAGCCAAACCATACCAATCTTCTGCTCATACACTGTTAACTTCAGCCCTATCTATTCTTTAGAAGTGAGACACTAAGTTCAGCAAACACCCAAGGGGAGAGAAATTAGGCACCACTAATTGGAGGGAGGAGTGTTGAAGGACTCCAAGTCTTCGTCATTTCTTAGTGTTAAAGGTAATTTCCTAAAACCATCACATGTAGCAAAATACACCTCAAGACAACAGAGCATTTTATTTCTGGGATACTCCTTTTCCCATTTTAAAAGGTTTTTCTACCTCTACAATTAAATTTCTTTTCTTTCTATCTAACAGTACATAGTCAAGATGTACCACACTTTAACTACATAGTCCATGAAAGAAAAATATAATGATACAGATGATTGGCCAATACTTTAATTTTAATGCCCAGCATAATTCCAGTCCCTAAGAGAGAAAGCTATTATCAGTATGAAACAGATTTCAATGTGCATAAGAATCATAAGGAAAATATTTAATGATTTTATGGTTTGCTTATGACAATGTAGTTCAGCCCAAATGTATCTGGACCATCTGAGACTCAACTATATCTGGATTTCGATTATTAATATTTAACAATGAACCATCTAGAGTTCTCATAGGCAAGATAAGAAGTTGACCAGTTATATGGTTTATCAGTTTGTAATTTCAATTAGTAACCTTGTCTGATTACCAGATGTAGGACCTTAGTCTCAGGCCTGCTTCATCACTTGCTTCATTGAAAAGTTTAATGACTTGGGGGAAACAGTACAAAGTCACTACTTGATGATACAGAGGATGATAGTAATGAATCTGCACTAGGGCAGATTCAGCGTTCAAAGAGAATCTTACGTGCTAAGCTCAATCTAATAAGATGAAATTTAAGAATGTTGACTCTAAGATCCTAGGCTTGGGGTCAACTAAATGACAGTATGGATATATTAGCAGCAGTTATAAAAATTAGTGAATATTTTAATAAATGTTAAGATCCGTTTGAGCCGCTATGATGGAAACACCATAAATGCTATGAGACCAAAAACCACATTTGTAGAAGTGTAAGAAGTAGAATGAGCTGTCTGAAGTCCTTCTATTCTCAGTGCTGATGAGACCCTCGGTGGGTTCTGATATTTGCTTCAAGGAACCACTTTGTAAAAAGGATACAGACAGATGTAAATGTGCCAAAATTAAAAAATAGCTAAGCAGCTCAAGCCTGTGGCAATGATATATGTTTATAATTATGCCTCCTTTTTATTCCTTTTGGAAAGGAATCTCAGTGAACAATTTTATTTTATGACATTCTGTAACATACTGTAATCAGATGGATACTCATACTTCTTTTGAAGTGAACCACAAGCTTTCAAATCTCTGCTCTGCCATTTAATGTGAAATTCAATTGAGTTCTTTAAGACACCATTCCTGCAAATCCAAGACTCAAGCTTTCCCAATGCAGAATTATTGTTAAATAAAAATGTCATGACAGATCATAAAACTTGTAAAATCCAATGGTAAATAGAAAATATTCAGTCTTTAAAAAGTGGTGGGGAAAAATGTAGAATGTTCCTTTAAAAAAATAAGATTAAGTAAACATTTTAATTGCAGTCTGAAACACTTCAATGAAACAATGAAAGTAAACTGGAAGCTTGAAATAAATAGGGAAAAATCTATGAATTATAAGATATATGGATTGTAGGCCAAGAAACCATACTAAAGAAGTATCATTCACTAGTCTTTTTTAGAAAAAGATATTTATGATATACAGTGGTTCAGCTTATAATCCATATAATAAATGTTTGTAGAAATGACAAGAAAATTTCTCTAATCAAATACCAAGAAAATAAATAAATCACTGAATTTAAGAAAGATGTAGATGAAAAAGAATACTTATTTGTGTGTTTATGTGTGTATTGAAACTCTTTTTAAGCTGTTGTGTAAGGTTTATTGAAATAAAATCATATTTCTTAGTAAAAATACCACTTTGTCAAGTATTAGATAATCTATATATAATCTATCAAAAAGAGAAAATTTTCTGAAAAATATATAAACCTGTTAATATAGTAAGATAGCACTCAAATATATTTGCCAAATTAATATATAAAAACTTGGTAAAATGTAATTATATTGTACCTGATTTAAAATATTTTATGACATTAAAATTACTTTGCTCTCCAATTGAAATTGGGAATAAACTATTTGGATATGAAGAAATATTCCTAGTCGATTTCTCTGGTTAAATAAAGGCTGGAAAATTTGGCTTAGTGAATTGTTTGAGGCATGAATTAACTATGTTATTTTTCTGTGTGATATTATCAAAAAAAGTTTTTATGTCCCCCTATATTTTTACATTGTATTAAATAGGAAAGAGCCTAATGAATCTATCTCTCTATCTCTCTATCTCTCTATCTATCATCTATCCATCTTTATTTTTATTTTTAGAGATGGAGTCTCACTCTGTCAGTCAGGCTGGAGTGCAATGGCACAATCTTGATTCACTGCAACCTCTGCCTCAGGGGTTCAAGTGATTCTCTTGCCTCTGTCTCCTGAATAGCTGGAATTACAGGGGCAAACCACATGGCCTGGCTACTTTTTTTTTTGCATTTTTAGTAGAAACAGGGTTTCACCAGGTTGGCCAGGCTGGTCTCAAACTCCTGATCTCAAGTGATCTTCCTGCCTCAGCCTCCCAAAGTGCTGGAATTACAGGCATGAACCACTGCACCCAGCCCATGAATTAAATCTAAAACAACTAAAAACCTTAAATCCCTCAAAATACTACCTCCTTACATTGAGTGGTTCTGAGAAGAAAATTCAGGGCTTTGTTTACTGATAAGAATAGAAAAGAAATAAAAATACATAAGCTAAGTGGTAATATTGTCATATTTCTCAACTAAAAATCTCATTTAATTAGCCAATGATAGGGTATGTGTGCTCAAGGGGAAAACTTTAAACAGGTCTGTATATTTTTCTTTCTGGAGAGACCTCATACAAATTTACGCATCATGTGACCCACAAGACATAATTGCATCTTCATTAATAAAGACCTTCTCGTCATATTTCTCAGTCATCTGAGTTCTATCATTCGTTTTGACATAGAAACCCTAATGGAATGTGTAATTATGCTAAGAAGAGAATACAATTCAGTGATAAAAAATTTATCTCTAATATGATTGTTTATTACAGTAAAACTTATTTATACTTTTTTGTTTTTTTTATTGCAAGTGAAACCTTGTGATTATCCTCGTATTAAACATGGAGGTCTATATTATGAGATGCTCTATAGCCGATCCTTTCCTGCAGCGGTAGGACAATATTACTCCTATTACTGTGATCGAAATTTTGTGACTCCTTCAGGAAGTTCCAATGGTTACATTCAATGCAGACAAGATGGGTGGTTTCCAGAAATCCCATGCCTCAGTAAGTAAACCTCTTTACAGCAATATGTGCATAAAACTTTCAAAGAGTGGAGAGAGGAGAGCACATAAGTGATTATAACTTGTCTTATGTAACAGAAATAGGGTCAAGAGAAGAGTTGCTCAAGAAAATGACCAAAATAGATCTTTTCTATTATGAGGAGTTCGTCTTGAAAATCATATGAGAAGTAGAGACTTTATGAGAATATCTATGTAATTTATACATATTTTAATTACAATTAAAGATAAATAATATTTAATATTGATATTTCTTTTTGTACAAACCTTTGTAATGTTAGTTTGTCTTAAGTTATACATTATTTTTTGATGTTTATGCAATTTTACTTAAATATAAAAATAATTTTAATATAATATTTTGAGCAAATTTATGTTTCTCATTGATTTATTTATTTATCATTGTTTTGTTTTTTAGGACAATGTTATTTTCCTTATTTGAAAAATGGAGATGATACACATTCTGGAAGAAATTTTTTACAGGGTGCCTCTGTAGAAGTTCTCTGCCATTCTGGCTACGGCCTTCCAAATGAGCAGACCACAGTTACATGTAGAGAAAATGGCTGGTCTCTTGCTCCCAGCTGCATCCCTGTCAGTAAGTACACTGCTCTGAGATCCCAGCATGTTCATGTCTTTCTAAGTAATGTAGTTGGCATTCTAAGACTCTTCTGCGTTAACTGTGGAAAAATGCTTACGCCAACTTGTTTTGCCAAAAGATCTATTTAGTTTTATTTTTTCAATTGTGTATAAATGAATACACAAATTTCTTGATAAATACATAGCAAAATAAATGCTTTTATTAATAGACATTAGTCAAGAATAAAGTAAAAAGGTTTGAACTCAATACTTGTTGGTTACATTAGGTCACATTGGAGCGGCATCACTGTATGGAGTAAATACCTGAGGTTCTTCTCACACCAAGAAGATTAAGGACACAGACATGCACAAGGAGTGAGTTTAGGAGTGCAGGCTTAATAGGCAAAAGAAAGAGAAAAGAGAACAGCTCTCTTTCTTCTGAGAAAGGGGTACCCAAAGGTGAATTCCTGCCCCTGGTGGAGTGCTCTGGACTTTATAAACAGGCTTGAGGAGGCAGTGTCTGATTTACATAGGGCCCAAAGATTGGATATGTAAATGTGACATTTACATAACGTGCCAGAAGCTGGCAGCCCCACCCTCAGCTTGTTATGCAAAGGGTTCTTTGCCTGGCCAGTGCCATGTTGCCTGCTCCTTACTGTACACATGGCTGGCAAAGAGAAGGGAAGATGGAGCTGCCATTGGAACATGCCTAGTCCCAGGTCACCTTTTCCTATGGGCACAACTGCTGGCATTCACTCTTCAAGCTTCCAGCTTGCTAGTCTATGTTTGCAGCTCGATTTTACAGGCTCCTCTTTGATAGAAAAGAAAATGATTTGGCGGCTGAATTTTATTAAAAGGAGAAACTTACCAAGGACACCTGTACTCTCATTAGCTGCCTACATAATTTCTTCTTAACTCCTGTATCAACATTAAAATGTGCATTGGAATCAATCATTTGACGCAAAATAATTGTAAAATTATAGTTTAAAATAGAAAGTAAATTCAACGATAACCGATAATGTCATTCAGATATTCAAGCAGTGTGATGACATTTTTACAGTAAAGCTGTTTGACTTTCTCTAGTATAGGTAAGTACAAATGGGTTTTCTGGGGTATTGTGCACTTTCTACTCCAGAAGGGTTCCTGTAGTGTTTCTTCCAATATGCATTTAGATCAACGGTTCCTTCTAGTTTTATGTGTTGTTAATGAGTGGTGATGTCACATTTTAATATTTACAAATTGAGTGTCTATAAAATGTTATAGCATTGTAGTGTGAATACTTTGTAGTATAATATAAAATTTCTTCTATTACTAATTGGGTTTAGAGTATATATTCACAGTTTAATTGGTATTTAATGATTCTAATTTTTGGAAATGCATTGTGATTTTTTTTTTAAATTTACATTTCTGGGAGTTTTGGTATGTATTAGTCCAAATCATCATACTAATTCAGAATATAAAATCTCTCGTAATGATATTTAATGCAAATGCATTCCTTTTCGTGACTAGTGTTTTTCTTTTCGGTTTTATGCATTATGAACGTAAGTTGCTCAATCTTTTTGCATGATCAATGTTGTTTCTATTTAAAGGAATACTTCTTCAAAGATACAGAGCCATTATACTATTCTTTATTCTAAAAAGTAGTTTATTCTATTTTACTTTGAGACAGAATCTCATGTCACCTAGGCTGGAGTGCAATGGTACAAGCTCAGCTCACTGCAACCTCCATCTCCCAAATTTTAATTAGTGTAGGTTAAAAAGTATGGATAGGACCTTTCACCCTAATCTGTTTTTTTCATCTGTCTCTTTTTTCTGTGTCTCATCATCCAGTGTTGGGTGATCCCATTACTTTTATTTTTTTTTTCTTGTACATTAATTGAGGCCAATAATATGCCTTGATTGGATATGCAAGGTTTCCTATCAAACAACTCAGTCAAGGTTTATGTCTCTTGCTTTGGTTTTGGAGCTGTTTGAAGAGTCAAATAATTGTTTTCTTTCCTTCTTTCTTTCTTTCTTTCTTTCTTTCTTTCTTTCTTTCTTTCTTTCTTTCTTTCTTCTTTCTTTCTTTTCTTGGATCTGTTGAGTCAACTTCCTCCCTCTCCTCTTCTTGCGTTTCCTTTTCTTTTCTTCCCTTTCCTTTTCTCCCCTTCCCTGCCCTTCCCTCCTATTCTTTCCTCTTTCTTACTTCCCACCTTCCTTCCTTCTTTCGACTGTCCCAAGTTTGCCTGGCTCAGTTATTTTTAAGAATGTTACTATTGGCCAGTACCGGTGGCTCACACCTGTAATCCCAGCATTTTGGGAGGCTGAGGCGGGTGGATCACCTGAGGTCAGGAGTTTGAGACCAGCCTGACCAACATGGTGAAACCCTGTCTCTACTAAAAAATAAGAAAATTAGCCAGGCATGGTGGTGTGTTCTTGTCCCAGCTACTCAGGGAGGCTGAGATAGGAGAATTGCTTGAACTTGGGAGGCAGGAGTTGCATGAGCCAAGATCACGCTGCTGCACTCCAACAGAGTGAGCAAGGCAGCCAGACTCCATTTCAAAAAAAAAAAAAAAACGAATGTTACTATTTTACTCTTCATGATAGACCCCATACTTTAGTCATGTAATTTAGTTACTTTATTGTGATCATATAATTAACCAGTCGCAGCTTCATCTTAAAATCGAGATATCAACATTATATTATCAATGTACAGTCAGTTATCAGTGAATCACCGCACTTTCTAATTTAATAAAATCTAAATTCCTCATAACCATGTTGTGAAAATAAGCAGAAAAATTTAAATATACTTGAATGAGTACAGCAGACATATACTGGCTACTAGTATCTGTGTTTTGTTATGTATATATTATTCCAGCCAGAATGGGAAATGTTAATTCAGTTCCTCCATGCAGCCCACTAGGGGCCGCTGGCTTTGAGATTATTAAACTCTTTCTCTGCTGCAAACTCCACTGTCTCAGTGTATTGTTCTGTTGCTGTGCAGCAGACATGCACATCTGACAGTCTTGTAACTGTTTGTGGCAAGCCAGGTGGACATCACTCTCCTTGAGGGCATTTACTCATGGCCTAGTGCCCCCTGCCACTGGGGCAGACCCAGAGACAAGCCCTAGCAGCTGCTTAGTTCTGATGAACTAAGGACTGCCCCTTAGTTCTCATTTAACCCACAATGCAACCCGGGTGGGCTGCATCTTGCAAAATTGAAAGGCCTTTGTCTATCATTCCATGACACAAAAAAGGATTATCTTATTTTTAACATGGCTTGACCTTAATACCCACTGGATTGGGAAGAATGGTGGCCACTGCATGGCTCTCATGCTTCCCATGCTACTACTAGATTTGTTTTGTAAGAAGAAAGAGAAATGGGACGAAATCCCCTATGTATATGTTTTTTGTTGCTTTGCAAAAGGAGAACAAAGGAGAAAAAGGGTAAAATCACAATCTAGCAAGAAATTAAAACCAGTTTGGACTGATTTACAAAAAGTAAGATGATGATGCCATGTTGGTTCAGTGAAAGGAACCTAGACTCCCCCTCCTCCAGCACATGGGGGAGCTGCAGCATCACTGCTGGCAGCTAAGCCAGAGTCCCCACCCACAAAAAGGCACAAATCCAGGGCACAGGAATGATCTCTGCTTCTTGTACCCAACAGGGGACTCCATTCAGCAAGGGTGTCACTGTTTCTGAGAGGCGGTTTCCCCAACAACAGTAATCTACAGGAGTGTCGCTGCCACAGAACAACCTATGGATTTATCTGGCTTTATTCTCTGTTCTCCATTTCCAACCTATTTAATTAGAAAAATAATATGCCTATTTATTGAGAAGATCTAAAGTTTATGGACGGAGCAGGATTGAAAAAAAGATCCAAAGCATATGGAGAATCTATTCTCCTCTGTATTTGCTGCCCACAATCCTACCTGAGCAATCACCCAAAATGTGCTCCACGTTTTGTTGACTTCAGAGAAGCAAAGAATGGTTTTAGATAAAGCTAGGTAAAAGGCGGATCTTATGCAAACTGACTCTCCCAATAATCCCGGAAGGGCAGCTGCTCAGATTGCAGTTCCCATCTCTTACCTGAGATGGAATATAAACACTGAAGATAGATCTAACCTCGAACATTATCAAGACCACATTTTGGCCAGCTTCTGCAAGGGAGTGCCCAAGCAAAGGAGCCTCAGTAAGGTCCAGGAGGTCAAGCAGAAGCCTAATGAGGGTTCCTTTGGAATTTTTAGATCAGTCTTTGAAGCTTTCAGGCAATAAAAGGATATTGATCCAGAAGCCCCAGAAAATTTAAAGATAGGTAACATGATGTTTATCCAACGAAGTTCCCCAGATATTCAGAGAAAGTTATAAAATGTAGATGAGGTTTTTTACATGTTCATATTTCAATTAGTGAAGATTGTTTTCAATGTATTTACTGATCACAAGTTTAAAAAGTGGAAAATACAACGAATAACGAAGAGGCAAGCTACTTGCTAGCTGTGGCTCTCACCCTAGTAATCCCTGGACCGCAACAAGGGCCCTTATCAGACATTCCATCTAAGGTAGGACCACCTGGACCCCCAAAAGCCAATAAAAAGGGACATTTCATTGCAGGTTCCAACCAGTGTTCCTATTGCAACAGGGGGGACACTGAAAACTGCCCATGTCTTACAATGTCTAATGTTGAAAGTGTTAAACAGAGTCAGCCTTCTGCCCACCAAATGCCTGGGATAGCTGGGGAGCTTGAGAGAGATACTGAAGAAAAAGACCAGAAGCGATGGGACACAGCAGCCTCACCTGACCCAAAAAACACCTTCCATATTTCCCACATGTGGCCCCAGATCCTGATGATGGTGAGAAATCAGATTCTGGACTTTTTAGTAGACATGGTGCCACCTATTTGTTGTTAAATACCTGGTTGTCTAAACTGTCCTGGGAAACTATGAAGGTGACTGAAATCTCAGGAAAAATACATTCCTCCAAACTTTGTATTGTCAGCTAGAGCAAGCTCATTTAAAACAGAGTTTTCTATAAATGTGTGAATGTTGTATTCCTTTGTTGGGGCAAGTCTTATAAACCAAACTAAATGCTAAGATTACTTTTTCTCTGAGATGATTGGACGTCCCGTTGCCTTCAGACCATGCATGTGCTCTGCAGGCCATATTATTACAACTGGAGGTTCTTGACAGTGCCCACATCCCTGAAGAGATACTCCAAAAGGTTAGTCTGATTTGGCTTGACCTAACGCAGTACACACCCCACACTCTGTATGCTCTTTGTTGAAACCGAAGTGGAACAAGACTGAATAGATATCAGGCCATCCTCATGGATAATCCCAGTGTTACTTCGAGAGCTGTTTCTACTCTAAATCCTATACTTGATTGCTTAGAAATTATTGAGCAAGTTTATCCTATTCAACCAGACTTGACCAGAATTCCGTTTAAAAACTTGGACTTAGAAATATTCACTGAGGAAAACAGCTTTATGGACCACAGACAATGAAAGACTGAGTATGCTATGGTAACCCTGCGACAGATCCTGGATGCAGAAACTCCCTCCGGGTTCATCGGCACAGGAGGCAGAACTTATAGTTCTAATCAGGGCATCCCAACTAGGTAGACTCCTGAGTCCATTTACCCTGATTCCAGGTATGCTTTTTTGTTGTCCATGCTCATGGGGCTATTTGGAAAGAAAGGAGATTCTTAACCTTTGGTGATTTAAAAAAAGGAATTAAGCATACTAAAGAAATCTTAGCCTGAGTAAAGGCCGTCTAAGTACCCAAGGAAGCAGCTATAGTACACTACTCTGGACATCAGTGGATGAACAATTGGTAGCAAGATAAAAAATCACTAGGCAGACCAGGCCACTAGAGGGGTGACCAGGGAAAAAATGCCCAGAGCCTTGCTAATGCCATTAATCCCTGAAATAAATGCCAGCCTGAAATCTCTACCTATTTAAAAGAAGATCTAAAAAGAGCACTCTATTGATGCTTTGACTCCAATCAAAGACCCCAAAATAAGTGGATATGTAACACAGAAGAAAACGTTCTGGTCCCCAAGTATCTTATGACAGATATCATCAATCATATACATGGCACCACACAGTATGGCAGGCATGCTGTCCTTCAATTGATCCAGGACTACATCTTTGGCAGAAACTTAAAGAAGATGATCCAAAAAATAAAAACTAGCTGGGCATGATGGTGCATGCCTGTAATCCCACTACTCGGGAGGCTGAGCCCAGAGAATCGCTTGAACCCAGGAGGCGGAGGCTGCAATGAACTGAGATTGTGCCACTGCGCTCCAACCATAGCAATAAAGGGAGATTCTGTCTCAAAACAAAACAACAACAACAAAAAACTGCTTTGTGTCCAGAACACTCTTAAGACTGGTCTACACCTCCAGTACCAGGGAATCAAGTAAGACATGAAGGGCTAATAGAGGACCGGCAAATTGATTTTATTGTGATGCCAAGGGTGGCAGGAAATTTTGAATGCTTGCTTTTATTTATAGATACATTTTCAAGATAAATTCTAGCATTCCCTTACAAGACCAAGAGAATGTCCATGGTTATGAAAGATTTGTTAGAGAAGATTATCCCTAGGTTTAGATGGGCTGTCTCCATCCAGCGTGACAATAGTGCAGCTTTTGTAGCCTGGGACACCTTATATTCCGGGCCCAGGCCCTCAGCATAATCTGTAATCTTCATACAGCCTGGAGACTGAAGCCTACTGAAAAAACTGAAAAGATAGATCATACTGTATCAAACCAAACAAATTGTAGCTAAGAGTTTCCAAGAAACTAACAACCTGGAATAAAACACTGTCCTTTGCCCTGCTCAGAGTAAGGGTGGTCCCTAAAATTGGCCGAAATTAAGCCCTTTAAATATTTTATATGGGAGATCATTCTTCTGTTCTCTTCTCAGACTAAGGAATGCTAATAATATACACACAAAGAAATTAGATGCTACCAAATATATATAATCTCTAGGCCACACTTTAATTACTATTCATGAGTGTGTGCTTCCAGCAGATTGTGGTATCTGACTGACATTCTCTTGCATCACATCCAACCCAGAGACTGGGTTCTGCTCAAGACCAGGAAAAGTCAACACCCTGAGGACCACTTAAAAACACAGTGAAAGAGGCCACGTGAAATATGACTGGTGACTCATTCCACTGTTAAGCTTGACGGACTTAGACCCTGGGTTCACCACAGCCATACAAAACCCACTCTGCCAGACACTTGTTCTATCAGGAAATGCAGAGAGGCCACTTTGACTTCAGAGACTGTCTCAACCCTATCTGAATGCATAAGTGAATCATTGATGGGCCTCACATATCTTTTGAAGAAAAATGTCAGATAAATAACTAACTTTAATAAAATTAGACAAAACACATGTCCTCTTGACTATTACCCAATAGTTACTTTGAGCATAGCAGGAATGTTTGTCCTCATAATTACATGAAAAGGTGAGATAGCTTCCTGTCTATTCCCTGCCTTACTGAATGCTTAATCCATGTATTTCCTTGGTCATTACAATTGCTAGATTTATAGATTTTACTTCTTATTTGCCTTGGTCCTTACAATTACTAGGCTTACAGATTTTCTAGACCTTCTATTCCATGCTAAATAGTCTCCTGCCTCCCGTTATTTGGACATTCTAAAATTTAGAATTGGTCACTCTATTTTAAAACTGCTCATTATACCTTTCCTATTACTACAATTAGACAGGCATAACAACACTGTAGTTAAACTGTTTCAAGGTGTTGCCACTGGAAGAAACTTACTGAAATGTTGGATCTGTCAGTAACTCCCCCAAACTATTCAAAATCAGCATTTTCTGTTAGTCATACTTGTCACTGACTTTCTGGATGTCCCAGAAGCTACTACTTATCTGCACCAGCTGCTTTCCATGGCTCCTTCCCAGGTCCAACTAGTAGTACACCAAGAAATCACCACCTTGTGTTTCAGTGTCTCTCCCATCATAAATGGAAAGTCGTTCCGTAACATAGGCCCTCCCTGGCCTGTGGCATGCTGGATACACAAATACAGCCAGGGGAAAGGAAATAAAATGAAAAGTTTCTCCTTACTATGACAAAAATATTTACAGTGGGGAATATTACACAAATAAATCCTGAGGAGTCTGTAAAACAGATCCATAGTACAATTCCATTTTGTCTATATTCCCCACGAACAAATCCATCAATAAATGCACGCTCGAGGGCTTCCCCTGCGTGTCTCCTTGGTACATGTTTGTTTGTGAATAGGGTCAGACCCGTGTTCCTTAGGACAAGCCCGGTGGTGTCTCAGTAACCTGCATATTGAGGGCTCTCACTTACTGGGACACTGCTCAGTCCATCCTAATGACAAAAGATTCTCCCCATTTTCTCACGACTCCAAAAGGGACTGCCAGGCATATGTCAATACATGTGGTGGCAGAGCCTTCTAGGCCTCATTGTTCCTAGCTGTGGAGTATACACTAACCGGGACGTGACCAGAAACTTATTGGCAACCATAGAAATAACCACAAAAGAGGCTGCTTGGGACATTAAGGCTGAGCAAACTCTTTAAATGTACTTGCCTGGATAGTTCTTGACAAAGCGTTACACTTGATTTTCTCTTGGAGACACAGAGAGGAGTCTGTGCAGTGATCAATACCACCTGTTGTACTTACAGCAATGCTTCTGGTAAAGTAAAAACCAAGCTAAGGGAAATCTGCCAGCGGTCTACCTGGCTACAGTATGTGTCTACCACAGACCCAACGAGTGTTCTGAGCTTTTCCCCTGGATACTCCACGTTTTCCAGTCCATCATTCAAGGACTCTTAAAGTTCAAGCTCACAATTCTGTTTCTAGGGCTTACAGTTTACATCATAGGCTGCTATTCAATTAAATATTACAATAATACCAGAGACTGACATACTAGCATGTTGATGCAGCACCCTCAGCCGAGTGTAACAAGACAATTTCATTCCTGTAATCCCGACTCACTCTCTGACTGTGCCCCTTGTCAGCAAAAAGAAGCAAGTGTAGCCATTGCCCGATTCCCACCATATTAGCTCTTACACCTCAGGACTGAGAAGAGATCAAGCCCAGGGGGAACTAAAACTGTCCCTAAGAAAATGATATAAAATTGATTAAGGGAAAAAATTTAACTCTGCTTTCAGGACAAACAGTGGTAATCATTAAGCCAGCTCTCCCTTTGGCCCACTTCTTTGTAGCTGGTCACTGATTTCTACCCTAGGATAATGTAGCCCTTGTCACAAGACCTTTTGGTTCTTTCCTTTACATACGTAAAATCTAAGATATTGTGAGATGGTATTCTGCGTGAGTTTCTCCTTTAGGTTCTGTATACCAAAAAAAAAAAAAAAAAAAAAAAAAACCATCAACATACTGGTCAACAAGGCAAAACATAGTTTTTACAAAAAAGTAAAAAATCAGCCAGGCATCATGGCAGAGGTCTGCAGTACCAGCTGTTCAGGAGTTCAGAGGTGGCAGGATCATTTGAACCTGAAAGGCAGAAGTTTCAATGAGCTGAGATCACGCTGCTGAAATGCAGTTGGGAAACAGTGAAAGACCATGTGTCAAAAACAAAAAACAAAAATCAAAACACACACACACACACACACACACACACACACACACACACACACACA
>NW_022437072.1:3963126-4002401 GCF_009761245.1 Sapajus apella
CACACACACACACACACACACACACACACACACACACACACACACACCCCAGCTGGTCTAAAGAGCCCAGCAAAAAGCTGAGACATGAAATAATGCAGGTTTCGCACCCTGGTGATTTCATCCCCATCACTCTCACCAGTTGACAACCCAAATTTTCTAGCCCCTCACCCTCTATGATTCCTTAAAGTCCCTTCCCAAGAACCCCTTCACAGAACAGATTAGAGGCTTGAGAATCCTCCCATTTCCTTGTTTGCTGGCCTTGAGTTGATTAAAGTCCTTCTTTGCTGCAAACCCTACTGTCTCAGTGTATTGATCTATTGCTAAACAACGGGCATGTAAACCTGACAGTTTTATAAGAAAATAGAATCAAAGCTATTTTTAGAATAGATCCATGCTTGTGAGCCTATTTCTGGATTCCCTTTTTCCTTCCACTGTTCTGTGTGTTTATCCTTTCACCAGTATCATGAGATCCTCTTACTCGCTGTGGCTTTTTCTAAGTCTTAAAATCTGGTAATGTGCTTTTTCAACTTCTCTTATCTTTTGAAGAATTGTTTAGCTATTTTAGCCCCTTTGCCTTTCCATGTGACTTTAGCATCAGCGCAAAACATTGTGCTCTGTTATTCATTAGGATTGGGACACATTTATAGATGAATCTGGGAGAACTGACATGTAACAGTATTGAACTTTTCCATCCATGAACATTATATACCTTTGATTTAGTAAGATCATCTTTGATATCTTACACCAGTTGTTTTGTGATTTTCAGCATACAGATCCTGTATTTTTTAGATTTATAACTAAATATTTTGTTTTTCTTGCTTCAACTACAAATCCAATTTGTTTAATAGATATACTTTATTAATATTCCCTAATTCTTCTTGAGAGAGCTATGGTAGTTTGTGGCTTTAGTAAGTTTTTTAATAATTCAAGTTATTAGATTTATTGATATAGCATTATTTAGAATATTACTTACTTTTCTTTTAATATATGTAAAAACCATAATGATGTTATTTCTGTCATTTCTGATATAAGCAGTCTGTGTCATCTTTTTTTTCTGATTCAGTCTATCTAAAGGTTTATCAATTATAGAGATCTGAATTAGCAAGCTTTTGTTTTTCTTTTTAGGTACAGATTTACTTATTTATTATTTCACCTCTGATCTTTATTGTATTATTTCTTCTGCTTACTTTGAGTTTAATTTTTTTATTTTACTTTTTCTAATGTCTGATGGTAGAGGCCAAGGTTACTGAAGTAGAACACTGTCATTTTCTATCACATGTAGTGACACCAATTTATTTCATAGTACTCTAGTGTCATGCCACAACTTTTGATATATAGTTTATCCATTAGTGTTTGGCAGGAGTATGGTTAGTATTCTGTAAAAGATTTGCTGGGTTTTTTGGAGGCAGGTGGGAAGAAGGAATTATTGCCAAAAGATGGTTTTATTTATTCATTTTTTAATATCTACTCTGTATTTTAGCTAAAAGAAGCAGCTTTGGAACTTCTGAAGTCTATACGTCTGTGAGACTCCAAGGATTACTTGTTTTAAATTTTGTTTAAAAGTCTAAGTTTGCTATGAATCAACCGGATTCTTTCTTTCGAGCCTTACTTTTAAGCTTTTTAAAGGCTGGTTTATGGAGGCTTTTCCCCAGAGATAGTTTGTTCAGAATATTAAGCTTCTTCTGATGTCTCTACTAAACGACCTAGATGTTCAAAGGAGTCTTTCCACTCTGACTGATTCAATTCGAATGTGTCCCAGTGTTGTGAGTGCTTTCACCTTTTTCTTCTCCGGTAGTGTTCTTCAACTGGTAGGTACCCTTTGTCCGTTCTTGTGGAGTTTTGCTGTACTCACCAGAGTGTCAGTATTTAGCCAAATAATCCAGGGAATTGCTGTGGAAATTTGTAGAGCCCTTTTACTCCATATTTTCTTCTTTTCTGACTCCCTTTCCTGCAGATTCTGATGATCTCATCTTCTGGGGGAACATTAAGTTTTGTTTCTTCTACTGAGCAATTCTGCCATTTCCTGCTTGAATTCTCCTTCTCTGTGCTGCTGCTTGGAAAATTTCTCCACGCATAAACTCCATTTGATGACGGAAGTCATCTAATAGTGTCACTTTTTCTCTTTGATAAGGTGCTTCCTGCTTTCCAATGTCTGAAAATGTTATCTTCATCTTTTTGGCTCCATTTCCTTATTTGTGGCTGGAACTCTGTTTTCCTTGATTATTCTTGCCTGATCTTGTACTTTTTAATTTGTATCTACTGTTTGTTTTCTATTTGATTTCTGCTCATATTTGTGTTCCAAAATTTTGTTTGCTTACTTTGTTATAATTTCTTATAAATAATTTACTTGCAGTGTTTATTCTTTTCTTTTATAGCTATGTAATGATACATTTTCCTCTAAGCATTATTTGAGTGTCATCTCACCAACTTTATTTAATGTTTTTATTATCATTCAATTCAAAGTATTTAACGTTTTCTTTTTTGATTTTCTTCTTATCCATGAGTTATTTATGAATGAAGCTGAGTTCTGGGAAGCAACCTAGTAACTGACAGTAATTTCTATCATCAGTTTACAGAGACAGTATCTTCTGTTCTTTAAAGTTAAGTTCTACATACTTTGAGGTATCATCATTTTGTCCGTTCAAGATAAATGCACCTGCTCCTATTCCTTATCTTCTTTGAACTCCACATGTTCATTTACTTTGAAGCACACAATAAGAACGACATTTCAAATTCTTGGGGCCAAAGGCTATTACGGTTATTTTGGCAGATTTTCTCAGATCATCACGGGATCTCAGATACTGCAACTGGCTAAATGAGTTTTGGAATTGCCTAAAAAGTCTAAAATCGGCAAGATTAAAAAGTTCTGAGAAATAACACATTGTCTATCGTGTTCTGACGTGCTGTAGAATTCCAAATTCATGAGACAAACAGATTTTCAATAATTTCTTAGAAGGAATAGTAAGTGTCTTAAATAGTGCCTTGTTTAAAAAATGATGAAGAGTCTTGCTGTAATATCTTTGGCAACACAGAACTTATTTTCCTTGACTTAAGTATTTGAATGCTTATGATTCTGCGGTTTTCATTTATAAATGGTTCATTATATTTTATATTCTCATATTATTTACATTCTTATGAAATATAAGTAAACATATCCTTGTCTTTTTCTTTTTCTCTTCTCTTTTAGAAACATGTTCCAGATCAGATATAGATATTGAGAATGGCTTTTTTTCTGAATCTCAGTATACATATGCCTTAAATAAACAAGCAAAATATGAATGCAAACAAGGATTTATAAGAGCAGATGGTGAAACATCAGGATCAATTACATGTCTGAAAAGTGGATGGTCAGCTCAACCCAAATGCATTAGTAAGTAATTTATTACATTTGTAGTGATTATCCAGATGTTACACAAAAGTTTCCTAACTTTAGTCTTTTTGTGCGGGCTGACACAATTTCATTTGAAAAGATTAAAAAAAAACCAAAAAACTTTGAGGAACAAAACAGACATCATTTTAGTTTTCTTTTTTACTTAATTACTCAAATATTAGTTTGTCTTTCCATTCAAGTTTTTCCCACTCTGAAGCATTCTGTGTTGTATAAACCAGTTAGGGAGCTTTATGTGTATTCTGGTTTAAACTTATTTCTTTTAGGTTATGTCTTTATGACTGTTATATATACCTGTTTTATGTGATTAGCCTTTAATATCAAAGCCTTTGCCCCTAGATAAAAAAGTAGTGTTTTTAGTGGAGATATGGATGCATAGTGCATAATATCAAAATAATTTAAACTCTATAATTTATAGATTTGATACTGTAGGCTATGTCCAATTCTGAATATCCTCCCCATTAGAAATTTTTTGCAAATATATGGGTAGTAGAGAGAGAAAATATTTGTAGATGGTACCAATTTCTGCTCTATTGAATGATTTTCTTACCACACTATCTAGATATTTATGAAGATTTTATAGAACAATGGGCTCGGTTTGTCTTATTTTTTGCACAGTCACTCACATATATATATATATGCATATATAGTGCCTTGTTTATGTACATATATATATATATACGTGTGTGTGTGTGTGTGTGTCTGTGTATTTCCCTATTTCTGTACCACACTATCTAGATATTTATGAAAATCGTGTAGAAACAATTGGCTCAGTTTGTCTTATTTCTTGCAAAGCCATCCAGTTTTGTTTGTTTTGTTTTGTTTTTGACAGAGTCTCGCTCTGTTGTCCAGGTTGGATTGAGGTGGCGTATTCTTGGCTCACTGCAGCCTCTGTCTTACGGGTTCAAGTGATTCTCCTACCTCAGCCTCCCGAGTAGCTGGGATTACAGGCACCTCCCACCATGCCCACCTAATTTTTGTATTTTTAGTAGAGACAGGTTTTCCCCATGTTAGCCAGGATGTGTAGAACTCCTAACCTTAAGTGATCTGCACGCCTCTTAGTAATATTTTGAAGTAATGTTTAATATACTCATGTTAAGGGAAGTTAATATTTAGTATATTCATGTATACTGTTTTCATTTTTTTTAAAGTCTATGTTTAATATGAGGTCTAGTTTACAAAAAAGTCACTCCTCATAAAACTCATCTTATACTAAATTTTTATTAATTAATCTTTTAAGATTTTCTTATGAAAGAGAAACTGTCTTTTATAACTAAGGAATTCATTTTTTAATCATTTTTTTCTTTTTACATATGCCTCAACTTTGAATTAGTGTGGCATCTTTATTTACAAAATGCTGTTATGATTTTCTTTAAAAAAGTAATATACAACTGTAGTGCCCTGTTTTATTACTAGCATTGTCATAAATGCCTTGATATAGTGAATTAGGAAAAATGTTCTTAACATAGATTTTGGGGCTTAAAAAATGAAAAAAATGCTGCGTAGAAACATATACTTTCATTTTTGGCAACATTTCAGGACAGTAACTTCTCACCAGTCTTAGATTATTTTTGTACAGTGTTTATTTATTAGTACATCTAATCAATAAAGCTTTCTCTTTTTAGAATGAGAAATATGCAGATTGTTTATTAGATTACATTAGAAATGATATTCTCAATTGTTTATGTACTAGAATCTTGTGATATGCCAGAATTTAATAATGCCAGAGCCAAAAATAACATCACATGGTTTAAGCTGAATGACTTATTGGACTATGAATGCCATGATGGTTATGAAAGCGCAAGTGGAAGCACCACTGGCTCCATAGTGTGTGGTTACAATGGTTGGTCTGATTCACCCACATGTTACGGTAAGTATTGATTTTTGAGAAATTCTTTCTTCAAACTGAAAATAAATCTGTGTTCCAATTTTAAAAATTTGAATTATATATAGAGACATTGTTAAGGAATGTTGATTAAAATCATGGTATGTCTTGATTTAACATAAACTGAGAAAAGAAGGGTGTTTTGAAAATGTCTTTAAAATAGTGCATCAAATTAATGTTTCCTATGGGCCACCTACCTTCCAAATTTGTGATTATAGTATAATTGCTTTTGTTGCTCTAAATACAAGCTTTCAAATTATTTAGGACTTAGCACTCATTACCAAAATTACAGCTTGTGGCAACTTCCTCGGCTAATTTGTTTTTCAATTTCTACTTTATACGTTCTATCATGTGTGCTAATTTCTGTACTTCCTTAGTGTAGGTCTTTATTTTCTAACTTTGATAAGTTCTGAGGACTATTACATGAATCTCATTTATGTTTGTCAATCAGCCATCAGTTTTTCAGGGTTAGAAGAATAATTGACTCTTTTGGACAACGAGCATATGTAGAGTGTTCAGAGCTAAAGAAAAATATGTGCAAAACTGTGAAATCAAAACAATAATATTTCAAGGTGGTAAAGCAGAGTCTAGCCTACTGAGGCCAGATGGGAGATATGGAAACAATTCTCCAGATCAGCTCAGGGCCTCAGATCATCTGGATTCATTTTATGACTCGTGATAACCCATAGAAGAGTATTAAGGAAAGGAATGGTTTAATTTGACTTCTAGTTTTGTTGAATTGTTTTCCTGGATGCTCTACTTTTTGTAGGCAAGAGGTGGCACAATGAGTCCAGGTAGTGTGAGAAAGTGTGGTGACTGAGAGAGAGTGATGAAAGAGGAGGTGCAGAGCAGAAGGCAGATTTGGAAAACATTTTGGTGGTGGAAAGTACAGTGATGTTACCAAATGTTGGGTGTGAAAAAGAGTGAGATCAAGAGACTCACATGTTTGTTTTATTTATTTTTTTATTGCATTTTAGGTTTAGGGGTACATGTGAAGAACATGCAAGATTGTTGCATAGGTACACACGTGGCAGTGTGATTTGCTGCCTTCCTCCCCATCACCTATATCTGGCATCTCTCCCTTTGCTCTCTCTCCCCAGCTCCCCACCCCCCACTGTCCCTCCAGTATTTCCCCCCAACTGACCCCAGTGTGTAGTGCTCCCCTCCCTGTGTCCATGTGTTCTCATTGTTCAACACCCGCCTATGAGTGAGAACATGCAGTGTTTGATTTTCTGTTCTTGTGTCAGTTTGCTGAGAATGATGGTTTCCAGGTTCATCCATGTCCCTACAAAAGACACGAACTCATCGTTTTTGATGGCTGCATAATATTCCATGGTGTATATGTGCCACATTTTCCCTGTCCAGCCTATCATCGATGGGCATTTGGGTTGGTTCCAGGACTTTGCTATTGTAAACAGTGCTGCAATGAACATTTGTGTGCACGTGTCCTTATAGTAGAATGATTTATAATCCTTTGGATATATACCCAGTAATGGGATTGCTGGGTCAAATGAAATTTCTATTTCTAGGTCTTTGAGGAATTGGCACACTGTCTTCCACAATGGTTGAACTAATTTACATTCCCCCCAACAGTGTGAAAGTGTTCCTATTTCTCCACATCCTCTCCAGCATCTGTTGTCTCCAGATTTTTTAATGATTGTCATTCTTACTGGTGTGAGATGGTATCTCAATGTTGTTTTGATTTGCATTTCTCTAATGACCAGTGATGAAGAGCATTTTTTCATATGTTTGTCTGCCTCATGTATGTCTTCTTTTGTAAAGTGTCTGTTCATATCCTTCGCCTACTTTTGAATGGGCTTGTTTGTTTTTGTCTCGTAAATCTGTTTTAGTTCTTTGTAGATTCTGGATATCAGCCTTTTGTCAGATGGGTAGACTGCAAAAATTTTTTCCCTTTCTGTTGGTGGCTGATTCACTCTAATGATTGTTTCTTTTGCTGTGCAGAAACTGTGGAGTTTGATTAGGTCCCATTTGTTTATTTTGGCTTTTGTTACCAATGCTTTTAGTGTTTTGGTGTGAAGTCCTTGCCTACGCCTATGTCCTGAATGGTTTTGCCTAGATTTTCTTCTAGGGTTTTTATGGTGTTAGGTCTTATGTTTAAGTCTTTAATCCATCTGGAGTTAATTTTAGTGTAAGGTGTCAGGAAGGGGTCCAGTTTCTGCTTTCTGCACATGGCTAGCCAGTTTTCTCAACACCATTTATTAAACAGGGGAATCCTTTCTCCATTACTTGTTTTTGTCAGGTTCGTCAACGATTGGATGATTGTAGAAGTGCTGTGTTGCCTCCGAGACCTCTGTTCTGTTCCATTGGTCTATATCTCTGTTTTGGTACTAGTACCATGCTGTTTTGATTACTGTAGCCTTGTAGTGTAGTTTGAAGTCTGGTAGTGTGATGCCTCCTGCTCTGTTCTTTTTGCTTAGAATTGACTTGGCTATGCAGGCTCTCTTTTGGTTCCATATGAAGTTTAAGGTGGTTTTTTCCAGTTCTGTGAAGAAGGTCATTGGTAGCTTGATGGGGATAGCGTTGAATCTGTAAATTACTTTGGGCAGTATGGCCATTTTCACGATGTTGATTCTTCCTAACCATGAACATGGAATGTTTCTCCATCTGTTTGTGTCCTCTCTTATTTCGTTGAGCAGTGGCTTGTAGTTCTCCTTGAAGAGGTCCTTTACGTTCCTTGTTAGTTGTATTCCCAGGTATTTTATTCTCTTTGTGGCAATTGTGAATGGAAGTTCATTCTTAATTTGGCTCTCTTTAAGTCTGTTATTGGTGTATAGGAATGCGTGTGATTTGTGCACATTGGTTTTGTATCCTGAGACTTTGCTGAAGTTGCTTATCAGTGTCAGGAGATTTTGGGCAGAGACGATGGGGTCTTCTAGATATAGAATCATGTCGTCTGCAAATAGAGACAATTTGACTTCCTCTTTTCCAATTTGAATACCTTTTATTTCTTTTTCTTGCCTGATTGCTCTGGCTAGAAATTCTAGTACTATATTGAATAGAACTTGTGAGAGAGGGCATCCTTGTCTAGTGCCAGATTTCAAGGGGAATGCTTCCAGTTTTTGCCCATTCAGTATGATATTGGCTGTTGGTTTGTCATAAATAGCTTTTATTATTTTGAGATACGTTCCTTCAATACCTAGCTAATTGAGGGTTTTTAGCATAAAGGGCTGTTGAATTTTGTCAAAGGCCTTCTCTGCATCAATTGAGATAATCATGTGGTTTTTGTCTTTGGTTCTGTTTATGTGGTGAATTACGTTTATAGACTTGCGTATGTTGAACCAGCCTTGCATCCCCGGGATGAAGCCTACTTGATCATGGTGGATAAGCTTTTTGATGTGCTGTTGCATTCGGCTTGTCAGGATTTTATTGAAGATTTTTGCATCTATGTGCCTCATGGATATTGGCCTGAAGTTTTCTTTTCTTGTTGAGTCTCTGCCGGGTTTTGGAATCAGAATGATGTTGGTCTCCTAAAATGATTTGGGAAGAATTCCCTCTTTTTGTATTTTTTGGAATAGTTTCAGAAGGAATGGTACCAGCTCCTCTTTGTATGTCTGGTAGAATTCAGCTGTGAACCCATCTGGACCTGGGCTTTTTTTGGGTTGTAAGCTCTTAATTGCTGCCTCAACTTCAGACCTTGTTATGGGTCTGTTCAGGGTTTCGGCTTCTTCCTGGTTTAGGCTTGGGAGGAGGCAAGTGTCCAGGAATTTATCCATTTCTTCCAGGTTTACTAGTTTATGTGCATAGAGTTGTTTGTAATAATCTCTGATGATGGTTTGAATTTCTGTGGAATCTGTGGTGATATCCCCTTTATCGTTTTTTATTGCATCAATTTGGTTATTCTCTCTTTTCCTTTTTATTAATCTGACTAGTGGTCTGTCTATTTTGTTGATCTTTTCAAAAAACCAGCTCCTGGATTTATTGATTTTTTGAAGGGTTATTTGTGTCTCTAACTGCTTCAGTTCTGCTCTGATCTTAGCTGTCTCTTGTCTTCTGCTAGACTTTGAGTTTTTTTGATCTTGCTCCTCTAGCTCTTTCAATTTTGACGATAGGGTGTCAATTTTTGATCTCTCCTTGCTTCTCATGTGGGCACTTATTGCTATATATTTTCCCTAGAGACTGCTTTAAATGTGTCCCAGAAATTCTGGTATGTTGTGGCTTCATTCTCGTTGGTTCAAAGAACATCTTTATTTCTGTCTTCATTTCATTGTTTATCCAGTCAACATTCAATAGCAAGTTGTTCAGTTTCCATGAAGCTGTGTGGTTCTGTGTTAGTTTTTGAATTCTGAGTTGTAACTTGATTGCACTGTGGTCTGAGAGACTGTTTGTTATGATTTCGGTTCTTTTGCATTTGCTGAGGACTGATTTACCCCCAATTATATGGTTAATTTTAGAGTAGGTGTGATGTGGTGCTGAGAAGAATGTATATTCTGTGGATTTGGGGTCGAGAGTTCTGTAAATGTCTATTAGGTTTGCTTGTTCCAGGTCTGAGTTCAAGTCCTGGATATCCTTGTTAATTTTCTGTCTGGTTGATCTGTATAATTTTGACAATGGGGTGTTAAAGTCTCCAACTATAATTGTGTGGGAGTCTAAGTCTCTTTGTAAGTCATTAAGAGCTTGCCTTATGTATCTGAGGGCTCCTGTATTGGGTGCGTATATATTTAGGATCATTAGATCTTCTTGTTTCATTGATCCTTTTACCATTATGTAATGTCCTTCTTTGTCTCTTTTGATCTTTGTTGCTTTAAAGTCTAATTTACCAGAGATGAGAATTGCAACTCCCCTTTTTTTTTGCTCTCCATTTGCTTGGTAAATCTTCCTCCATCCCTTTATTTAGAGCCTTTGTGTATTCTTGCATGTGAGATGGGTTTCCTGGATACAGCACACCGATGGGTTTTGGCTTTTTATCCAATTTGCCAGTCTGTGTCTTTTGATTGGGGCATTTAGTCCATTTACATTTATTGTTAATATTGTTATGTGTGAATTTGATACTGCCATTTTGGTGCTAGCTGGCTGTTTTGCCCATTAGTTGATGCAGATTCTTCATTGTGTTGAGTCTCTTTACCATTTGGCATGTTTTCGGAGTGGCTGTTACTGGTTTTTCCTTTATATGTGTAGAGTCTCTTTCAGGAGCTCTTGTAAAGATGGCCTGGTGGTGATGAAATCTCTGAGTACTTGCATGCTCACAAAGGATTTTATTTTTCCTTCACTTATGAGGCTTAGTTTGGCTGGATAGGAGATTCTGGGTTGAAAGTTCTTTTCTTTAAGGATGTTGAATATTTGCCCCCACTCTCTTCTGGCTTGTGGGGTTTCTGCTGAGAGATCTGCTGTGAGTCTAATGGGCTTCCCTTTGTGGGTAACCCGACCTTTCTCTCTAGCTGCCCTTAGTATTTTCTCCTTCATTTCGACCCTGGTGAATCTGACGATTATGTGCCTTGGGGTTGCTCTTCTTGACGAATATCTTTGTGGTGTTCTCTGTATTTCCTGGACTTGAATGTTTGCCTGCCTTTCTAGGTTGGGGAAGTTTTCCTGGATAATATCCTGAAGAGTATTTTCCAGCTTGGATTCATTCTCTTCGTCGCATTCAGGTACACCTGAAACATCAAACGTAGATTAGGTCTTTTCACATAGTCCCACATTTCTTGGAGACTTTGTTCATTCCTTTTTACCTTTTTTCTCTGTTCTTGCCTTCCTGTTTTATTTCATTGAGTTGATCTTCGACCTTTGATACCCTTTCTTCTGCTTGGTCAATTTGGCTGTTGATACTTGTGCATGCTTCCCGAAGTTCTCATGTTGTGTTTTTCAGCTCCATCAATTCACTTATATTCCTTTCTAATTTGTCCATTCTTGTTATCATTTCATCAAATCTTTTTTTCAAGGTTCTTAGTTTCTTTGCATTGGGTTAGAACATGTTCTTTTAGTTCACAGAAGCTTCTTACTACCCACCTTCTGAAGTCTGATTCTGTCATTTCATGACACTCGTTCTCCATCCAACCTTGTTCCCTTGCTGGTGAGGAGCTGTGATCCCTTGTAGGAGGAGAGGTGTTCTGGTTTCGGGTGTTTTCATCCTTTTTGCGCTGGTTTCCTCCCATCTTTATGGATTTATCCACCTGTCGTCTTTGTAGTTGCTGGCTTTCAGATTGGGTCTCTGAGTGGACGTTCTGTTTGTTGATGAGGAATTTATTTCTGTTTCTTAGTTTTCCTTCTAAGAGTCTGGCCCCTCTGCTGTAGGTCTGCTGAGGTCCACTCCAGGCCCTGCTTGCCTGGGGATCACCTGCAGCAGCCTCTGCACTTTCACTGGAAGCTGCAATCCTGAGCTGTTTGTAAATGGCCATGTTGGATCCCGCCCCATATTGCAACATTTAAATATGATGCAGTAGTGAAACAGACAGCAAAGAAAATGGTGGGGGTGGGTGCGGGGGGAAAGAGGACTCAGAGAAACAGGAGAAAAAAATCTGGAATGTTTCCATAGACATAAAAAGAAGGAAATTATTAATGTAAAGGGAGTGTAACAGATTGTTAATAAGTCATCCTGTCTGAATTCTAATTCCACCACTTGCTAAGCATGTATCTTTGGCCAACATAGAAAGTCTATTTGAAGCTTTTTTGACTCTTTCTTATTTGTAAAATGTTACAGTATTTACAACAGTTCTAATATTTCAAAGGATTGTTTTGGTTAGGAGACTAAATTATTTATAAACATTTATCACCATAGTGCCTTATATAATAAAGTCAAGGAAATTATAATTTAATTACATTATTATCATTATCTAAGTGACAAATGTTTCTAATTTAGTTTACTTTATTCAGTTGGGAAATTGTGATGGATTTGGCAAGGTAGAGGCCAATGACAAGTGTAACAAAAGTAGTTTCTGATGGAGAAGAGACAGACCCTAAATAGAACCTGCCAATAAAAATAATTAGCAAGACATTTAATACAGACTGTGGACATGAGTGGTTCAAGAAATGTGGCTGTGCAGCAAATAGCAAGTTTAGAATGTTGCTTGAGGAAATTTACACTGAAGGGAGAATTACACAAAAGATTGAAGACACGAGAGCAGATATAGCAAAGAGGGGCACTGCAAAGATTGAACACATGACTTACATAGTCGCCCTGAGAAGATGTGAGGAGAAGGGGTTCAGAGCTACTGTGGAGGTATTGTGCTTGAGTGGTAACAGGACTGTTTCCAACTTTGTGACAGGAGATCGGAAGGAAAATGAGCAGTAAAGTGGGAAAATGGTAGAAGCGGATGGATTCTGTTTTGAAGTATAAGACATGGTCATCTGAGGTTGAATTGTATACGGGTAAAGGAGGAGGAGGAGTACTAGGCAGAATAGAAAAGTTTTGAAATAGTCGCAGCTGAGAAACAGAATGAGTACATTGCAGATAAAGGGCAGTGTCAAAAGTCCAGTTAAATTTCATTCATTCAAGATGTCATAAACACCTATCATAGGACAGGAGAAAATGGTGAAAACACAAGCACGGGTCTACCTATCCAGATTTTATTCCAGTATAAGAGAGGAAAAACAACAACAAAAAGAGAAATAAGCTAAATATCCAAGTAATAAAAGTATTAAAAATATATTTATGGATCACTATGTTCAAAGAAATAGAAAATCCAATGATTGAGTTAGAGAATAGGAGGGAAGGAACTGGGGACCTCTTTTAGAAAGAAGTCATTTATGCAAAGAATGGTTGAAAGCCATTCATTATAGTAATTAGGATATGTGCAACAGCTGAGGCAGCAAAGAACTTGACCTATTTAATAAAATTCAAAGATCATAAAATCTGAATCCTGGATTTAGTGGAGAAGGGAGACATTGGATAACGTTGGAAGTGTAGGCATGAATCATAAAGAGTTGGAGTTTATTCTAATTGAGAGGCGGAGGCTTATTTTATGAGGATTATACATTTATTTTCTGTGATGATAGGCTAATTTAGGTTTTATGAAGCCAGAAGCTTTTACAATTTCGAGGGAGCTTCATCAAAAAAGAACACAAAATTGTGAATATATCATTTGAGTAGTCTTTCCAATTACCAGACAGAAAATGAAAACCTAAAGGAGAGGAAGTTGGAGTGGTGGACATAGCAGTAGAAACTGAGGTAGAAAATGGCTTTCTATTGCAAATTTTACAAAGACATGATCATATGAACACATAACTTGGAATTTGCTAGTATAGTACAGGCCTCCAAATGTTAAATGAAGAAATACCGGTTTAGTATTTTTTTCAAATATTCTTCTCTCAGCCATGTAACAGAAAACTGCATACAGGTTGACAGACATCTGAGTATATTTCAGCTGTCCTAAGAGATCTCTTCTTTGGGGAAAATTTTCCACAGAATTGTTATTATAGAGCACTTAACCTAAATAATGTTTACAATTGTCAAGGAGTATATACCTCATAGTGAAAAATTCATACTAACATTTCACATATCCAGTACTAGGAGCTAGAGTTTTGAACTTTATATGAAGAAAAATATTTCTAATTCACGGAGTGTCCATTCACATTCTTCTCTAAATCACATTTCCTAAGTTATTACCTCTATATAAATATAGCAGTTGAAATACCCAATAATCAAGCTCTTAATTTTTCTATTTTTATTACCTGGATATTTATCTTTTCACAATACAATTACACAGAAAATTTATATAAAATTGCACAAAATATGTAAATAAACACACATACAAATAAAAGAATCACTATGTAAAAGATTGGCATAGACTTTTAGGAAAGAAATTCAAGTGATTCTCATTCAAGTGTGATTTTCACAAATAATCTGCAAAACTCAATATTAAAACAAACACAAAAGCAAATTTCTGTAATTGTTATTTTGTGACATTACTTTAAATCTAATTTTGTAATTATGTATTAATACTTGAGGTTATGATGTGATGAAATTTCTTTTTGGTATGATTCTAATTTAAGAATTCTAGCTTTGGCCGGGCGCTGTGGCTCACGCCTGTAATCCCAGCACTTTGGGAGGCCGAGGCGGGTGGATCACGAGGTCAAGAGATCGAGACCATCCTGGTCAACATGGTGAAACCCCGTCTCTACTAAAAATACAAAAAAATTAGCTGCGCATGGTGGCACGTGCCTGTAATCCCAGCTACTCAGGAGGCTGAGGCAGGAGAATTGCCTGAACCCGGGAGGCGGAGTTTGCGGTGAGCCGAGATAGCGCCATTGCACTCCAGCCTGGGCAACAAGAGTGAAACTCCGTCTCAGAGTGAAACTCCGTCTCAAAAAAAAAAAAAAAAAAAAAAAAAAAAAAAAAAAAAAAGAATTCTAGCTTTTACTTTTCTAAGTTAGCAAGAAAGTGGGATTCTGAATAAGAAAAATAACTTTTGGATACTTTTAGTAATGTTGTTGATTTTTAAAAATTATAAACATGTTAGAGTTAATTTTACACATTTCTTATTTGAATCAGAATAATTATCACATTTATTAAACATTGATATAAACTATAGATGTAATAAAAATTGTTATATGTTAACATAAATATTCAGGACAACTAGAATTTGCTTTTCCATGTAACCTTGAAAATATATCTTAATTTTGTTTCTTTATTTTTAATATATTATGTGATTTTTACATTTTTTCTAACTCAAAACATATTAGAAATGCTAGTTTAAGTTCTGCTTCCTTGATCACATTAAACAAAAATACCAATTTTGGTTAATTTCTTAATGCATACATCTTCACTAATAAATATTTGATGAGAATTTACCTTCTTGTGATGTATATGTCAATCATCAAGAAGTATAAACATGATGAGACCAGAGATTATTTGAAGGTTGTTTAGTTTCAGTTAAATAAAGTTATTCTTGACTCTGCAATTACAGGACTATATCATCATTATTCTTGGGATACTCTGCAGCTTTATTAGCCTTTAACTTTTAAAGATATTTCCATGGTGTTTTATGGTGTGTTCATTTCTTTTTAAAATTTTAATTTCTATATTTTTTACGTTTAGAATGCCCAAATGCAGTTTTGTTCCACGGATATGTTGCAGAGCGGTGAAATCTGTACTTTTAGTGTATTCGTCACCTAAATAGTGAACATTGTACCCATTAGGTAATTTCTTATTCCTCACCCTCCTGCTATCCTCCCACCCTTCTGATTCTCCAATGTCTATTACTCAGCACTCTCTCTCCATACGTACACATTGTTTAGCTCCCACCTGTAAGTGACGATACATGGGAATTTACGTTCTGAATTGAATTACTTCACCTAAAATAATGGCCTCCAGTTTTATAATGTTGCCTCTGAAGGCATAATTTTATTTATTTATTTTTGTCTGAGTCGTATTCTATGGCATATATGTAAATATACATATACCACATATTCTTTATCCTTTCATCTGTTGATAGACAGTTAGTTTGATTCCATATTTTTGTTATTGTGAGTAGTGAGGCTATAAACATATGACCCTGGGTATCATTTTGATATAATTATTGATTTCCTTTGGGTAGATACACAGTAGTGGGCTTGCTGAGTGAAACAGTAGTTCTGTTTTCGGTTCTTTGAGAACTGTCCACTCTGTTTTCCACAGAGGTTGTACTGATTTACATTCCTACCAACAGCATATAAGCAGTCTTCTTTCTCCTCACTGTCAGCAACATTTATTGTTTTTGAGTGTTTGACTGTAACCATTCTGTGATATTGAGACTTTTTTCATGTTTCTTGGCCATTTTTATGACTTCTTTTGCAAAATGTCTCATCATGCCCTTTGCCTACTTTTTTTTTCTTGTTGAGTTGTTTCAGCTCTTTGTAGATTCTGCATATTAGTCCTTTCCCAGATTCATAGTTTGCAAACATTTTCTCCCATTCTGAGGTTGTCTGTTTACTCTGCTTGTTATTTATTTTGTTGTGCAGAAGGTTTTTAGTTTACTTCAGATGCATTTGTTTATATTTGTTTTTATTTCCACTTCCTTTAGAAGTCTTAGTTGTAAATTCTTTGCCTAGGTCAATGTCCAGAGGAGTTTGGCTCTAGGTTTCTTGCATGATTTTCATGGTTTCAGGATTTGCATTAAATACTTTAATCCATTTGGGATTAATTTTTGTATGTGGTGAGAGATAGGAGGCCACTTTCATTCTTCTCTGTGTGGCTATGCAAATTTCTTATTGCCGTTTATTGGATAGGATGTCTTTTCAGCAGTGTATATTTTTGACTACTTTGTTGAAGGTCAGTTGGTTGCAGGTATGTCGCTTTATTTCTGTGTTCTCTATTCTGTTCCATTTATCTATGTGTCTATTTTTATACCAGCACCATAATGTTTTGGTTACTGTAGGCTTGTAGTATAATTTGAAGTCAGGTAAGGTGATACCCTTGCTTAGAATTTCTTTAGCTACTTGGGATCTTTTTGGTTTCATATGGATTTTAGAATAGTTTTTTCTAATTAATTGAAAAACGATGTTGGTATTTTCGTAGAAATTGCATTGGATGTGTAGATGATGTTGGGCAGTATTGTCATTTTAATAACATTGATTCTTCCATTCCATGTTCATGGGATGCTTTCCCTTTGTTTGTCTCCTCTACAATTTCTTTTATCAGTGTTGTGTAGTTTTCTTTGCAAAGATCTTTCACTCCCATGATTAATTGTATTATTAAGTATTTAACTTGTTTCATGGCTACTGGAAATGAGATGATTGAGTTATGATTTGGTTCTCAGGTTGGCCACTATTCATGTATAGAAATGCTACCAATTTTGTATATCAATTTTGTATTCTGAAATTTTCCAAATTCATTTATATAATTTAGAAACTTTTTTAGAGGGGTGTTTAGGATTTTCTAGATATAAGATTATATTATCAGCAAACAGAGATAATTGGACTACCTCATTTCCCTTATGGATGCCTTTTATTCCTTCCTCATGCCTGATTGCTCTGACTAGGACTTCTAGTACTATGTTGAGTAAAAGCAGAGAAACTGGGTAGTTATCTTGTTCTAATTCTTATGTGGTGGGGGGACACTTCCAACTTTTCCCCTTTAGTATAATGTTAGCTGTAGGTTTGTGATATATGGCTTTTATTTTGAGGTGTGTTCCTTCCATGACTAGTGTTTTGACTGTTTTCATTATAAAGTAATACTGAATTTTAGCAAATTATTTTTGCATCTATTGAAATTATCGTCTGTTTAAAAATTTTTTTGTTTCTGTGGAGAATCACATTTATTGATTTGCGTGTGGTGAGCCAACTTTGCATACCTGGAATAAAACCCACTGAATTGTGGCATATTATCATTTTGATATGCTGTTGGTTTTGAGTTGCTAGTATATTATTTAGGATTTTGCATTTATACTCAACAGGGATATTGGCCACTAGTTTATTTGTTTTGCTGTCCATGACTGGCTTCATAGAAGGAGTTAGAGAAGACTTCTCCTCCTTGATTTGTTGGAGCAGTTTCAGTGGATTGGTACTGATTCTTCTTGTATGTCTGGTAGAACTTGGCCATTAATCCTTCTGGTAGTGAGTTTTTTTTTTCTTTTTTCTTTTTTTAACTGGGAGAGATTTTGTGACTGATTAAATCCCACTACTTGTTATCAGTGTTATTGGTCTGTTCAGGATTTCTATTCCTTCCTTGTTCATTCTTTGGAGGTTGTATGATTCTAATGAATTTATTCATTTTCTCTAGATTTTCTGGTGATTTTTTTTATGTCTGTGGTATCAATTGTAATGTCTCTATTTTTATTTTTACTTGTGTTTAATGGAACATATTTTCATCTCTTTGTTAGACTTGCTAGTGGTCTATTAATTGTGTTTATCTTTTCAAAACTAACTTTTAATTTCATTGATTCTTGTATTGTTTGTTTGATCTGAATTTTATTTAGTTCTTCCAAGATTTTTGTTATTTCTTTTCTTCTGCTAGTTTTGGGTTTGGTTTGTTCTAGTTTTTCTAGTTTCCTTATGTGCAAAGTTAGGTTAATTTATAACCTTTCTATATTTTTTATGCAGGCATTTCACACTGTAAATATTCCTATTAGCACTGCTTTTGCTATATCCCAAAGGTTTTTGTATGTTATATCTCTATTTTCATTTGTTAAACATTTCCATGTTAATTTTATCATTGACTAGAAGTTCACTCAGAAGTCAGTGATTTAATTTTGATGTGTATGGATAGTTTTGAAAATTCTGTGTGATATTGATTTCTAGTTATATATCACCATCTTCTGAGAAGATACTTGTTATTATTTGTAAATGTTAAAAATTTTTTGAGGCTTGCTTTGTGGCTGTAGCTTAGCATATGGTCTATTTTGGAGAATGTTCCATGCACAGATGAGAAGAACATATATTCTGAGGTTGTTTGGCAGAATGCTCTTTAAATGTCTGTTAGGTCCATTTGTTCTAGAATTCAATTTAAGTATAATGTTCCTTTGTTTATATTTTTGTCCCGGCAATCTGTCTAGTACAGTCATTGGTGGTGTGGAGGTTGCTCACCCTCATTATATTGCTGTTTATCTTTCTACTTAGCTCTAGTAGTATTTGCTTTATGAATCTGGGTGCTGAAGTTTTAACTACATACATATTTAGTATATCTTCTTGATTTCTTTATTATTATAGAATAAACTTCATCTTTTTTTCTTTTGTTGACTTTAAGTCTTTCTTGTAAATAAATATAACTCTACCAAATTCTTTTCTCTTCTGTTTGTACAAAATACCTGTTTCTATACCTTTGCCATGAATTTGTATATAAGTTTCTCTCATTTAGGTGGATTTTTTTGTAAGCGGTATGTGGTTGGTGTCTGTTTTCTAAACTTGGTCCACAAATCTATACCTTTTATGTGGGATATTTAATCTATATATGGTGAAAGTTAACATTGACATGTGAGGTTTTGTTCTTATAATTATGTTAGTTGTTACCTAGCTGGTTTGCAGTCTCAACTGTGAAATTCTTTTTAATAAGACCTAAGAATTTTGTACTTTTGCATGTCTTTATGATGATGAGTACTGACCGGCTTTTTCTATGTTCAGAACTCCCTGGATCATTACTTGTGGGACAAATTGTTAAAGTGGATTTCTAGTGGTGATGAATTCCCTTAGTATTAGCTTGTCTTGGACATATTTTATGTATTCTTCATTTTTGAAGCTTAATTTAGCAAAATACAAAATACATGTCTAACAAACTTTTTCTTTGTCAAGAACTATGAAAGAATCTTCCTTTAAGAACTCCAAAAATAGGCCACCAAATTCTTCTGGCTTGTGAAGTTTCTGCTGAGAAGACCACTGTTGGACTTATGAGATTTCCTTTATTGTTGATGTGATGCTTTTCTCTTGTTGATTTTATGATTTTTTTTCCCATTAGCATTGACTTTAGATACTCTGATGACTACGTTTGAAGTTTGTCTTGCAATGCATCTTTCTGGCATTATCTGAGTCTCTTGTATAGAGATGTCAATATCTCTAGCAAGAGGAGATAAATTTTCCTCAGATAGGTTTTCCAAACTTTTAACTTTTTTCTTCTCCCTCAGGAATATCTGTAACTCTTTTCTCCCTTTTCAGAATGGCATTTTTCCAACTCGTGACCTCAGGTGATGCACCTGACCTGGTCTCCCAAAGTGCTGGGATTATAGGCATGACCCACTACACCCTGCTAAGAATGCCATTTTTCCCCAAACCTTTGCTCATTTAAAAAATTATTTGTTCTTAATTTTTGTCTGATAGAGTTAATTTGAAATACCTGTCTTCATGCTCTTAGAGCAAGTTTTCCTGCTTGGTATAATATGTTATTAAATCTTTCAACTATATTTTGTAATTCTTTGATGAATTTTTTATTTCTCTAAGTTCTTTTTTTAAAAAATATTTTTAGTACATTTTTTATTCATATATGAGTTTTTCCCCTAATTCCTTTGTGTTGCTTTTCACCTTTCTGTTGGATTCCACCGAGCTACTTTAAAATAAATATTTTAAATTATCTGTCTGTTATTTCAAAAATTTTATTTTGGTTAGGAGTCATTGCAGAAGAGTTAGTATGATCCTTTGGGGGTGTTGTGATACTCTGTTTTATCATACTTTCTGAAATGTTTTAGTGTTTTCTTCTCATTACAGTGGACTATCTCTTTTTCTTATCTTTGAGTGTAGTTTTCCATAGACAGGATTTCTTTCTCTTTGACGGTGTGATTGTGATGTATGTTGTTTAGGGTTATTTAGTTTATGTTCTGGGTTCTTTCAGTCGTAACAGCTCTGTATGAGTTCTTTGGTTAGAGATAACTTTTGTCTGATGGCTTTCTTAATTGCTGGTTGTAGTATTTATGTACTGGGTGTATGACAAGGCTTACTGCCTCCTGAAGGGCTGGTATAGAGGACTTGTCAGAAAACTAACCTTGTTTTCCAGCATCATGCCCTAATGTCTGCAGATTTTGCATTGGGCTGTGCAGTTCAACATCCAGGACAGTATGTGGTGCACACAGGTAAGAGCCAGCAGCAGCAGAAGCAGAAGAGTGTATGCTGGTCACTGTTTAAGGGAGAAACACTGTTGCCCCAGGCAATGGGCTGATCTGTGAAATGTACAGTGGTCTGAGGAGCTGGGGACAAAGCTGGATGGATCCGAACCATTAAGTTCACCCTTGGATACTGCAAGGATGAACACAAGCACCAGCCCTCCCAGGGGTGTCAGGAGAAGATTCTGTGAGATGCCCCTAGGTGTCTGCAGAGTGGGAGACAGCTGCCCCAATTCCATGGCCTTGGCAGGCAGGGCCTGATCAACTTACCTGTCACAGTCCCAGTGGCGAGTACACTCAGATTGGACAGGCACCACTTTCTATCACCAGGTTGCAATAGAAATGACAGCTATGAAAGGCATTTGCACTGCAGTTCCCCGTCAAAATATCTTCTATGTGGAACCACCTCCGTCAGCCCAAAGCACACAGCATTTCAGCTCTCCTGCTGTCTCCTGCAGGAGCACTGCTGCTACGTGTAAAGAGGGGGAGGCGCCTTGTCCTTCTTGCAAGCCTGGTTTCATTGGGCACATCACCAGTGGGGATGCAGCCACCCTTAATACTTCTAGAATGTCTGCCCTCTGGTGTGTCTGCATCAGTTCCCTTTGCGAGTGACCACAGCTATGTCCACTGGATCAGGAGTAGGGGAGCTGTCCCCCCTCTATATCCCTGCTCAAGCAGTGGTCCACCTGGCTCCTGGTATTTATCTATTCTCCTCCGTTGCAGAGCCAAGCACAGCACCTGTGTGTCTACTGGAAGTGGTGTAGTCACTTTCAGCCCACAAGCAGGTTGCTCGTGCACACAGGAAAGTGAATGCTACAGTCTTCTTTGTCACAAGGGGTGTCCCTTTGTTGCACTGCACTCTCCCTTCCTTTCCATTAGGAACACCACTCGCTGATGGTTAAATTACTGGGAATGCTGTAGCTTCTCTGAGTCCAGCACGCTATATATGACTGCCACATCCAATCAGGTGCCAGGTTATGTCTGTGCGGCTCTGGGGTTATGGAGACACAGGGCTGAGGTTCCTGGGTAGGATACAGTCCCCATGTGAGTGCACTGCAAGTATGAAACCTACCACTGTAGCTCAGGTCCAAGGAGAAGGCAAATGACTCTGATCAAGCTAGTAGTTTGGTGTACTGCCCTGAAGAAGTTCTGAAATCTCCACTCACACCAATGTGTGTGTTCGCAAGGGCCGAGGAGCTCTCTCACAGCTTGGATGCACATTCTGATCTGCAGGGAGCCCAAAAGACTCCTACCAACACTTTCTATGAAGTCCCCGGATCCTAATCAACCATTGCCAGGCTCTTGCTTCTATTTTTTTCCGTGCTTTGGCTTCTTAACAGGATTTTCTTCTATGCTCCAGCACCCTGTCTTTGATATTTTTCAAGTTATGATCATTTACCTGTAACTTTGGTTCTTCTCTCTGAGGAGAACTGTTGTCCAAACTCCTTAGTCAGCCAACTTATTTTCAAAAGCCCTAATTCTGGTTTATGTTTGCAACTTTAAAACTGTAGTCTCAGTCTTTTTTAATATGAGAGAGCAATTTCATACTTTCATTAGAAACATATAACATTAAATTTCATAAATGTCAGTGATTAGAAGTAGATTCATCATAAATAATTTGAATTTATAAATTAATTTTTAGAACAGGCACATTTTAATACCATAACATTTCTCATAAAGTTTTATTTCAATTTACACAGCGTATAAAACATAATATGTAGCGTTCTTTTCATGGAAAAGGATTTATCTGATGCCCCTCTGTATGCATAACCTAACACCAACCTCACTCTATTGTGGCCCATGTAATCTTTACTTTGGCAATAATTAATTATATATTATTATGAAATTATTTTATCTTTTTAAAGAACGAGAATGCAGCCTTCCTAAAATAGATGAACAATTGATTCCTGATCCCAAGAAGGACCAGTTTAAAGTTGGAGAGGTGGTGAAATTCTCCTGCAAACCAAGATTTACCATAGTTGGACCTAATTCAGTTCAGTGCTACCACTTTGGATTGTCCCCTCAACTCCCAATGTGTAAAGGTGAATGTTTATCTTACAATTGCTGAAACAAGAATTAAAACTTTGAATAGTTTTAATTCTTAATTTTGTTTGGGCTTCTATCATCTGCAATCTAAAGAATTAAGTCAAAGATTTGCCTGTGTAGGATATGGATTGGAACTGAATACCAGAGGTTTGGTTACTTAAGTTAATCTCCACTGTTTCTTGAACAATGTACTGGAAGTATTCCTAGACACATATGTGTTGTCTGTCTTAGTCTATTTTATGTTTATGTTTCTATAAAGGAATAACTGAGGCTGGATGATTTATCAAAAAATTTTATTTGGCTCACTATTCTCATGGCTATAAAATTCAAGATTGGGCATCTGCATTCAGTTAGAGCCACAGACTGCTGGTAGAAGGGGAAGAGGAGCCAGTGTGTGCAGAGAACACATGAGGAGAGAGGAAGCAAGAGAGAACAGGGAGGTGACAGGCTCTTTTTAAGAGCCAACTCTTGCAGGAACTAATAGAGTGAAAACTATCCCTGAGTGGGGTCATTCATCTATTCATGAGAGATCCATACCTATGACCCAAACGTCTCCCATTAGGCCCCACCTGCAACATTGGGGATGAAGTTTCACCACAGTGTTGGGGGGGCAAACATCTAAACCATAGCAGTGGGTGGCAATGCAGGGAATTCTTTGTTAATTTTCATTTTGCCTGCAACGTCATCATCCACATTGAACATTTTTTGTAGTGTGGGCTGTAACTTAAGTTTCATTGAGTGTGTCTAAACAGTATTTAAGCCACTTATATTAAATTCAATTACTTGTATTGATTAGTCCAATTTAAAATACCTTGTTCAAAGCCTGCCTCAGTCATGATAGTTTTGCAAAATGTTATAATAAAATGTTTCCATGAAATGTAAAAATTAACATGATTTTCATAACCCCATTTGCTAACTGGTTTTCTTGCATCTTTAAAGGATCTAAAGACTCAGCATACTTTAACATTTTAATATGACTTCAATATGACAATTTAGTTAATGTAATACAGTATGAACACCATTCTTGATTGTTTGAGGATGCTATAGTAAGTTACATAATGAAGAATTCATAAATAAAAGAAGAAAGTCTCTCTATTTTACTGGATTTTTATATTATGAAACAGACAAGTGAACCACTATTCACGTAGCATTTCTACTATAGAGCAAGTAAAATCATGTGGTCCACCTCCTGAACTTCTCAATGGGGACACTAAGGAAACAAAGAAAGAAGAATATGCACACAGTGAAGTGGTGGAATATTACTGCAATCCCAGATTTCTAATGCAGGGGCCTAATAAAATTCAATGTGTTGATGGAGAGTGGACAGCTTTGCCAATGTGTATTGGTAATGTATAAAATATTAATATATAAACTTGTCAAAACTTTGGTATTTTGTATGGAAAACACATAAATTATGTTTTCACAAAAAAAAAACTTTTTTGTAAAATTTAAATAGAGGAGGAGAGTACCTGTGGAGATATACCTGAACTTGAACATGGCTATGCCCAGCTTTCTTCTCCTCCCTATTACTATGGAGATTCAGTGGAGTTAAATTGCTCAGAAACATTTACAATGATCGGGCACAGATCAATTACATGTATTAATGGAGTATGGACCCAACTTCCTCAGTGTGTGGGTAAGAATACACTTCTTAAATCAACATTTAATAAAGTTTAATATTTTTATTGTAAAATCAAAATTTACAACTCTATTTTTGAAATTTACAGATATACCTCAACATGTCCAGGCTTCAATATAATGAAAACAATGTTTTGCATATTGTATATAATTCACTATGTGTCTAGAGAGAAAAAATAAAGCTAGAAATATAATTTTATGAATCTTTCTGCCTCTGATATCAATATTGTGTATCTTTAAAAGTGTGAAGTAATGTTTTACTTATAAAATTGTCATGTGAGGCCAGGGTGGTGACTCACCCTTATAATCCCAACACTTTTTGGGAGGCCAAGGCAGGAGAACTGCTTGAGGTCAGGAGCTTGAAACTAGTGTTGGCAGTATAGCAAGACCCCAACTCTATAAAATTTTTTTTTCAATTAGTTAGATGTGGTGGTGCATGCCTGTAATCCGCCTACTATAGAGGTTGAGAAGCAAGGATTGCTTAAGGCCAGGAGCTTGAGATTGCAGTGAGTTTTATTGTGCATTCCAAACTGGGCAACAGTGTAAAACTCTTTATTTAAAAAATAAAAAAAATTAAAAATTGTCATATAATTACATATGAGTATTACTCACCAAGAAAATATAGCTATTTTATGTAAATACTGTTGTTATTATATGGTACTCCTTTCAGGTACTGAAAAGCAAAGAAACAAAGTTGACAAAATATCTGCTTACTAGTCTCCCACAGGAATATTTTCTCTCTTTAAGCTTGCAAAAGTGATAAGTTTTCAGTTTGTTCCATATCAGCCAAAATGAATTAATGTGCAGCAGGGTTTGTGGGCCGCAGACCTTCTATGTCAGTAGCATAACTGAGTGACAAGAAGTAGTCATGTCACTTACACTGTGACTAGGGATTTACAAGTCTTGAAATCATCTTGTCTCTTTGATGAGTAACTGGGAAGATCTTGGGGACTCTCATTTACATTTCTCTTAAACGGAGTTATTTCCTAATGTTTTCCTGGGTCCTGCATTCTAAGAGTCCTAAATGTTCAATCCTACTTATTCATCCAATGAAATAGCCAATGATATTTTGCATTTCCCAATGTACAAAATATCTTATGATAGATATTCTCTCTGACATCTCAGCGACAGAATACAGGGCTTATATTTTTACATATAGCATTTTGGTGCAATGTGATCAGGAGTAACTTGATTGGTGAAATTTATAATGATATGTCATAATTTTACTATGCGAATACTATAAACTTTATAACTATTTTTATGTAATAATTGGTTTGGTTCTTAGAATTTTAATACAAATATTTTCATTGTATAGCAACAGATCAACTGAAGAAGTGCCAAACATCACTGTTAATTATAATTGATGGAAATTCAACCAAAAAGACAGAATATGATCATAATTCTAACGTAAGGTACAGATGTACTAGAAAAGATGAACTAAAACACTCAGTCTGCATAAACGGAAGGTGGGATCCGGAAATGACCTGCTCAAGTAAGCTCTTATTTTGTTTTAAAAAATGTATTCCATTTTTCATTTGGAAAAGTGATTTGTATATTTGTATCTTTTAAAAGCTTTAGGTATTTATTATTACAAATGGTCCTGAACCAGGAAGGTAATTTAGAAACTAATGAAAACAGTTTCTTTCTTTTTTTTCTTTTTAAGAAACTTTTATTTTAGGTTGAAGGTTACAGGGGCAGGTTTGTTAAATAGGTAAACTGCATGTCACGGGGGTTTAGTGTACAGATTATTTCATCACCCAAATAATAAACATGATACCCAATAGGTATGAATTGTTTATTGAATTCTCACTGTGTGCTAGGACCAGTGCTGTGCTGAAGATGGCTTGGACAGGCTCATGAGAGCTTAATTGTTTAATGTGCAGAAATTTTGCATGATGTTAAACATAGCCATTATTAAAATTCAATTATATTATGATATACTTAAAAACAAAGGCAATAAATTAATACAAGCTGTGCCATGTGAATTAGTTACCTTTAGTATAAAAAACACAGGCATAAATTCAATGGTTTTTTAAAATTAATATCCAGGCACTACATGTCATCATTACTGTTGGGGGACCAGTGCTTTTAATTCCTTTTCTTGTCAACAAATGTTCCTGTGCCTATACCTCTGTCTATGACAGTAACTACTATGTATCTGTATATATGTGTGTATGTATTACATAGCTACATCTATTTCTATATATTCATTTATTTAATCTGTCTGTCTACCTATTCATCTACGTATCCATCTGTTCTTCCATTTCCCCAATCATCTATTTATCTATTAATCTATTCTTTATCTTGAAAAGTTAGTCATATTGACATATAGAGTTTCACTTAAACAGTGTAGCGTTTATTCCAGTCTTCCCGTGTTTTATATCTGTATTTTGCTCTCCAGTTGTGGGGTGTCTTGCCTCACTGGCCTCAATATTTTTACCAATGTCTGCCAGTCTAGAATATACAGAACGCATTAACAACTAATACAAAAACTAATCAACTATCAACACTTCAATATGTTTAGAGCCCTTAAAAGCAAATAACATACATGCAGTGAAGTGTACATGGTCTACAGTTTTTTTCTTGACTTTTATATAGTGTTAGCACTTCTGTTTAGGTTTATTGAAATGATCATATGGTTATTGCTCTTTCAGTTAATGTGATGCATCACCTTTACTGATTTGCCGATGTTGAACCACCATTACATTCTTTTTATTAAACCCACTTGATCACAGTGAATAATCTTTTTGATGAGCTGTAGGATTTGTTTTGCTCGTGTAATGTTGAGGCTTTTTTGTGCCTATGTTCATCAGTGGAGTTTGCCTGTAGTTTTCCTTTTGTGTTGTGTCCTTGTCTGGTTTTGGTTTCAGAGTAATGCTGGGCCACCAAAATGAGTTAGAAAAATGATCTCCTCTTCAAAATTTTGGAGTCATTTTAGAAGAATTGGTATTAGTTCATTTAAAATGTTTGGCAGAACTCAGCAATTAAGCCGTTAGGTCTTGTATTTTTTTTTTTTTTTGATTGGAGACATTTTATTACTGACTTAATCTCTTCCCTCATAATTAGTCTGTTCATATTTTCTATTTTCTTTGCGTTAATCATAGTAGGCTGTGTATGTCTGGGAATGTGTCCATTTCTTCTAGGTTATCCAATTTTTTGGCATTTAATTGCTAATAATGGTCTCATTACTCTTTATATTTTTGTGACATCCGTTGTAATGTTTCCTTTTTTAAAAAAACTCCGATTGTGTTCCTTTAAGTCATCTCTCTCTTTTAAAGTTTTTCTAGTTAAAGCTTTGTCAATTTTGATTCTTTTTAAAAAATCCAATTCTTTCATTGATACTTTGTAGATTTGGGGCTCTATTTTGCTTACTTTTGCTCTGATCTTTATGTTTTTGATCCTTCTATTAATTTTGGGATTGATTAATTTTTTCATATTTTTCTGCTGCTTTGAGGTGTAGTATCAGATTGTTTGAGTTCTTACCACTTTCATGATGTAGGCATTTATTCCTATAAACGTCCATCTTAGAACTACTTTTGCTGCATTTTACAAGTTTTGTTATGTTTTGTTTCCATTTTTCTTTTCCTCAAGATATTTTAAAATTTCTTTAAACTTTTTGACCCCATTGTTGTTTCAGAGCACATTGTTTAATTTTCACCTAATTTAAAACTTTCCATAATGCCTCCTTTTATTGACTTCTCCTTTTATAATACCATTGTTGTCAGAAAAGGTACTTGATATTATTTCAGTCTTCTTGAATTTGATGACTTGTTTTATGGCCTAACATATGATATAATCTGAAGAATGTTCATGTGCATTTGAGATGAATATGTTTTGTTGTTGTTATGTAGAATGTTCTTTGTATTTCTGTTCAATCTGTGTGGTATAAATTATTGTTCAAGTTTAATGTTCCCTTATTGATATACTGTCTGGATGATCTGTCTAAATGTTGAAAGTAAGGTATTGATATCCCTACTATTACTGTGTTGCATTCCATATCTCCATTCAGTTCTCTAAATGTTTACTTGTATATTTAGTTGCTCTGATGCTGATTGCATATATAAGTTTACAACAGTGGCATTATCTTGATGAATTGACCCCATTATCATTATGTAATAACCTTCTTTGTTCCTTTATACAATTTTTTCCTTTATGTCTATTTTTTCTGAAATAAGTATAACTCCCTCTGTTCTCTCTTAGTTTTTATTTTTATAGATTTTTTTTCTATTCCTTCACTGCAATCTATGAATGTACGATACAGTGAAATAAGTAAATTGTAAGCAGTTTATAAATGGGTATTAATTTTTAATGTATTTGGTCATTCTATGCATTTTGATTGTAGAATACATTCCATTTTTATAAGTAATTTTTGATAGGTAAGGATTTACTAGTGGCAATTTGTTAATTGTGTTTTGGTTGTTATTTTTTTTAATTCTTTGTTTCTATCTCTCTTGCTTGCTTTATTCATGCCTTGATAGCTTCTGTAGTTGTATGCTTAGGTTTTTTCTTTTTAATCTTTTGTCTATTAGAGGTTTTGCTTTGTGTTTATCCTTTGGCTTATATAACATATCTTTTAAAAGTCTATTTTAAGTTGATAACAACTGAATTCTGATTACATATTGGCTTATATAACATATCTTTTAAAAGTCTATTTTAAGTTGATAACAACTGAATTCTGATTACATATAAAATCTCTAAATCTTACTCTGCTCCTTCTACGTTTTTTATCTTTGGTGACATACTTTACATCTTTCTAGAATTCATATCTCTTAACAAAGTATTGTGCCTTCAGTTGTTCTTAGTAGTGTTGCCTTTTAACTTTATGCTAGCTATAATTCCCCATCACCATTACAGTATTAAAGTGTTTGGATTTCATATCATACTTACTTTTACTAGTAATTTTTATACTTTAACATCTTCATGTTACTATTTAGTATCCTCTTCTTTCACCTTCAAGAAATCCCTTTAGCATTTCTCGTAAGGCAAAATAGTGTCCTTATACTCTCTCAGCTTTTTTTAACCACAGAAAGACTTTATCACTCCTTTGTTTTTAAGACAGAATTGTAGAATCTGGAATTATTGTTTGGCAGTTATTTTCTCTCAGTATTTTGGGTATATCATTCTACTTATGTCCTGTAGGGTTTCTGTTGAATAATCCACTGACAGTCTTGTGGAAATTCTATTTTATGTGACCATTCACTTTTTATTTGCTGCTTTCAACACTTCATCTATAACTTTTGATAATTTGATTGTGTTTTATCTCCAAGTGAATATCTTTTATTAAACTTACTTGATTTCCTTTGTGATTTCTGGAAGTTGTTTTCCATGTCTTCTCAACTTGTTAAAATTTTTCTATTATTATTTCTTTGAATATGTTTTCTATTTCCTTCTGTCTCATTCTATTTTTTACATTCTGATAATGCATATGTTATTTCACATGATGGCATCCCATCTGGATGTTAAGCTAGCTTCACATTTATTTATTTATTTATTTAGCTACTCATATTAGGTGATTTTCAGTAATTTGCCTTCAAGTTCACTAATTCTTTCTTCTGCTTTATCTGGTCTGCTGATGAATACCTGTTTAAAATTTTTCACTTCAGTTATACTATTCTAAAATTTGTGCCTTTCATTTGGTACTTTTAAAATACTTTCAACCTCTTTGTTGAATTAGTCAATTTGTTGTTGCATTGCTCTCTTGACCTCAGTGAGTATCTTTATGATCATATTTTGAATTCCCTCTTGAGTAAATCCACTTCCCTCAAGTCAATTTCTGGAGACTCATCATGTTCTTTGGTTTGGAGTATATTCTCGTTTCTTTTTTTTTGTTTCCTTTAACTCACCGTGTTTCTGTGCAATGGATAAAACAATGGCCTTTCTCAGTCTTATCAGACTGGCATCACATAGTGGGAACATCTCCCTAATTTTTCCAGCCAAAAATTTTCATGTGCCTCTCAAGTCTTTGTGCATACTGCTGTCTCTTATTTTTTGTGGCTCTCTGGAGGTCAGAATGTGTCACATCTGGTCAGTACCTGGCACAAATAAGGTAGCAGCAAGGCTCTCTGCATGTAGCTGAAAATTTTGAGGCATTGGCTGTGTATTTCACTTCTTTCTGCATTCATAGTTAAAATAAATGTGGGGGCTTATCTCACAACCTCTCTGTATTCCACCAGGTAAGGACCCTGTTTCTAATGCCTGTACTAATATTCAGGCTGCACACTGTGATCCTGAAGAAGTAGCTGCTGCTAAAAATGAGTTCATTGTATTACCACCTTTTTGTATTCTGTGATGTAGGGCCTTTCAGGAATGCAAATCCCTATCATCTCCCAGAGTGAGTTTATTAAGGAGACAATGCCTTGAGTCCCGGCTATAGACATAATGACATTTGAAGGCATGGCTAAACTTGGTCCAGGAAGAATGGGAAATCTGAATTAATCATTGGGGTGAGCCTCATGAAGTACCAAATTTTGGCTTTGGCTGTGGGAAGATTATTGTTTGTTTGCATCATTAGCTGCCCTGTGCAAGCTCTATAGAAGCCAGGTTATTAAGTAGCCAGTGGAAGCATGTGCCCTAAGCCCTTTCTGGAGAGAAATGGAAATCAAACATTCTCTTCCCTTTTCTGCACTGCTCCAATTTGGCGTTGCCTCTGGTGTTTTTACATGCAATCTGAAGACCACCTCTTTGCTTTATGATCTAAGCAGACTGGTATATTCCTAGTATGTACTGCTGTGAGAGTTAAGAGTTTCAGGATGGAGTCCTTTTAGAGGTAACTGTAAAAGTTGTAGCACTTGATGGATGACTTAAACCTTTCTGGGGATAAACATGGAGCTGCATTTTTATTTTATTTGAAATATTTTCTCATTCGTCTTGTGCTATGTCTGTTGATGATCAATTGTATTGAAGTTTATAGTCTAATTTCTAAATGTTTGTTTATCTAGATAACTTATTTTTGCTGGTTTCTAATTTAATTCTGTTGTGAAAGTATACTGGGAGAATTTCAGTATTTTGAAACAGTCATTTTTAAATTCCACAACTGATAGTCTACTTGCTGATGGTTCTATTTAGAAAAGAAATATGCATACACACTAAGTGTAGAATTAGGGTATAATGGGTCACAATGGTCTTCAAATTTAAATTTAGAATTAGGCTATACCGTGTCACAATTTTGTTAAATAAACAATCTCTCTCAATTACTTAGTATGAGAAAATACTTTAAATTGAATAATAATGATTGCAGTCCACATTAAAATCAATGGGATATAGTTGAAACCTAGATGTGTTTTAGCATTACAACATGCATTAGAAGAAAAGAAAAAACAAAATAAAAACAACAAGTACTATAATCTAGACGGTAGGAACATACACCTAACAAAAATAGAAGGAAAGAGTTATTCAAGCATAAATAGTTGATCATTAACATTAAGAAAAATAAATTGATGAGAATGTTAGAAACATGTTAAAATGTTGAAAAACATAAAGAAGGCAAAATACTTTTGACAAAATATGAAGTACTTTAATTATTATAGGCAAAAAAGACAATGAACTTATAAATAACAATTAATGAAGTTTTATTCACCCAAATATCTCCCTGAATTGATAACAAAACGTCAGACAATTGAAATAATTGCCATGATTTCCTATAATATGCTTACATAAAGCTTTAGATGAAGTAGAGCATACACTGATAAGAGAGAGAAGAATCAAGGAATTATAGGGTGCTGAATGCTCCTAGATGCTTCCAAACTCCTCCATCAGTCAAACAGTACATGCTTCATTTTCATATTATGAAAAAATAAGATGTTTCTGATGTATCACAGTTTAACAGAAGTTCAGCTGTGAGATTACAGAGGTGTCTTTATATCTGATTATATAACTAAAGTCAGGCTTTCCCTAAACTGTATAGATAAGGTAGTAAATAAAAGCTTGACAGCAGTTCCAAACTTTAAATAGCATACTATAAATCACTAGTGAATATATTTAATGCTTATATTGGTCAAGTGTCAGTAACAAATTGATTATTACCTAAATATAATCTTACTTCTGGCTAATCAGAATCCATTGGCAGAACATTTTGTGAGGGTTTTAATTCTGATATATTTGATAATAGATATCAATTTTTATTTAATGTGTGTAATTAAGAGTGTGTAATTCCATTAAAACATTCTAAAGCTTCAAAATAATTAAAATTGGTATTACATAAGTTATGCAAAATTTATTATACAAAGAATGTACAAAAGAACTATAAAAAAGTCTATGACAATACAAGTGAAAAGTTCTATTATTTAATATAACCGTTACAAAGTTGAAAAGTATAATATATGTATACCTAGATGATTATAATATGTAATAATTTATAAAAGTTATTGAATTTTATATTCTATTTAATCATATAAATTATGATTCTTAATAAAAAAGCCCAATTTTAATATTTTTTATTTTTAATATTTTTATTTCAATGTTAACTATATGTTTATATATATATATTTTTTTTTGTGTGTGTTTTATATTTTTTAGCGACACAAGTACAATTATGCCCACCTCCACCTCAGATTCCTAATTCTCTGAATATTACAACCACATTGAATTATCAAGATGGAGAAAAAGTATCTGTTCTGTGTCAAGAAAATTATCTAATTCAGGAAGGAGAAGAAATTATGTGCAAAGATGGAAGATGGCAGTCAGTACCACGCTGTGTTGGTCAGTAGTGTATAATTTGTTTTGCATAATTCTCTCAAATGAAGTTAATACTGTGTTGTGCTTTGTGTAAGCAAGAGAGATGTTCTTTCTCTATGTCTATTACTTTATCCAGACACAATAAATTAGGACCTAGGCACATTAATCAATCAACACTTTTTCAGTTTTCTGAACAAAATACCGCTAAAATTTGGAATAATAAGTAAATGTCAGATAACATTTCCATTCATGCATATTTTAATCCTCATGATGAACAGGACACGAATGAAGAGGATTATTGAACAAGAAGATGGTAACATAGATATGGTGGAGTAATATATCTTTGCAAGTTTCTAATATGTTTTTGTTTTTAAATAATTTTATTTGGTCAAATTATACTTATTTGAAAGTCCAAAATAGTGTTTGATTTTATATTTCAATTTAAATATTTTATTTGTTCTTGACACTGATTTTCATTCTTCATTTAGAAAAAATTTCCTGTTCACAACCACCGCATATAGAAAATGGAACCATTAATTCATCCAAATTTTCAGAAGAAAGTTATGCACATGGGACGAAATTGAGTTTTACTTGTGAAGATGGTTTCAGGCTATCTGAAGAAACTGAAATAACATGCTTTATGGGAAAATGGAGTTCTCCACCTCAGTGTGAAGGTTAGGACAATATGAAAACTCAATTTCTGTTTACAGTAGAATACATTAAAAATGATCTCTTATCAAAGTGAGGGGAGATATATATATAATAAATATATAAAATTATATAAATATATAGAAATATAAATGCTATATATAAATATATATTTATAATATACAAATATAAATAAAAGTATATAAATATATAAAATTATTATACCATTAAAATACTTTTTGCATGATTGAATCTATTCTATTTCGGTTAATTTTATTTTTTAATGATAGAATGATTTTTTTATTCTGGCATTAAAAATATAACATCTAGTGAAATTAAACCTATCTGTATTAGTTTATCCTCATGCTGCTATAAAGAACTGCCTGACAAAGACAATAAAATACCTAGGAATACAACTAACAAAGGATGTAAAAGACCTCTTCAAGGAAAACTACAAACCACTGCTCAAGGAAATAAGAGAGCACACAAACAGATGGAGAAACATTCCATGCTCATGGTTAGGAAGAATCAATATCATGAAATTGGTCATACTGCCCAAAGTAATTTATAGATTCAATGCTATCCCCATCAAGCTACCAATGACCTTCTTCACAGAACTGGAAAAAGACCACCGTAAACTTCATATGGAACCAAAAGAGAGCCTGCATAGCCAAGACAATCCTAAGCAAAAAGAAAAAAGCCAGAGGCATCAGGCTACCTGATATCCAATTATACTAAAAAGCTACAGTAATCAGAACAGCATGGTATTGCTACCAAAACAGAGATGCCGACCAATGGAACAGAACAGAGGCCCTGGAGTCAATGCCACACATCTACAACCATCTGATCTTTGACAAACCTGAAAAAAACAAGCAATGGGGAAAGGATTCCCTGTTTAATAAATGGTGTTGGGGAAATTGGCTAGCCATGTGCAGAAAGCAGAAACTGGACCCCTTCCTGACACCTTACACTAAAATTAACTCCAGATGGATTAAAGACTTAAACATAAGACCTAACACTGTAAAAACCCCAGAAGAAAAGCTAGGCAAAACCATTCAGGACATAGGCATAGGCAAGGACTTCATGACTAAAACACCACAATCATTGGCAAAAAAAGCCAAAATAGACAAATGGGACCTAATTAAACACCAGAGCTTCTGTACAGCAGAAGAAACAATCATTAGAGTGAACCAGCAACCAACAGAATGTGAAAAAATTTTTGCAATCTACCAATCTGACAAAGGGCTAATATCCAGAATCTACAAAGAACTGAAACAGATTTACAAGAAAAAAACAATCTAACCCATCTAAAAGTGGGCAAAGATATGAACAGATACTTTTCAAAGGAAGACATAGATGAGGCCAACAAACATATAAAAAATGCTCACCATCACTGATTATTAGAGAAATGTAAATCAAAACCACATTGAGATACCACCTCATGCCAGTTAGAATGGCGATCATTAAAAAATCTGGAGGCAACAGATGCTGGAGATGATGTGGAGTAATAAGAAAACTTTTACACTGCTGGTGGGAGTGTAAACTAGTTCAACCATTGTGGACAACAGTGTGGTGCTTCCTCAAGGCCCTAGAAATAAAAATTCCATTTGACCCAGCAAATGGAATATACCTAGTATATATACCTTTGGGTAAATACCCAGTAATGGGATTGAGGGGAACAAGGGAGGGACAGCAGTGGGTGGGGAGGTTGGGGACGGTTTACATGGGGAGAAATGCCAGGTGACAGGGGATGGAGGCAGCAAACAGCATCGCTATGTGTGTGCCTGTGCAACCATCCTGCATGATCTGCACATGTACCCCAGAACATAAAGTGCAATAAAAAAAAATTTTTGTTTTCAAAAAAAAGAAAAAAAAAAAAGAGAACTGCCTGATACTGGATAATTTATGAAGGAAATAGGTTTAATTAGCTCCCAGATCTGCCTGGCTGGGGATGCCTTAGTAAACTTACAAACGTGGTGGAAGGAGAAGAAAACACATGATGGCAGGAAGGAGAAATGCTGAGCAAAGAGAAAAAGCCCTCTTTAAAACCATTAGATCTGATGATAACTCACTCACTAGCATGAGAATAGAAGCATGGGAGTAACAGCCCCAGTTATTCAATTACCTCCCACTGGGCCCCTCCTATGGAATGTGGGGATTATTGGGACTACAATTCAAAAAGATTTGGTTGGGGACATGACAAACCATATCATTCCACCATGTTCTAAGTCTTATGTCCTCACATTTCAAAACATAATCATGCCTTCCCTAAATTTCCAAACTCTTTAACTCATTCCAGCATTAATTCAAAATTCCTGTCCAAAGTCTCATCTGAGACAAGGCAAGTCCTTTCTGCCTATAAGCCTGTAATATAAAAACAGGTTAGTTACTTCCTACATATAATGGAGGTACAGGCGTTGGGTAAGTTCTCCCAATCCAAAAGGGAGTAAATGGCCAAAACCAAGCGGCTACATGCCTGTTGGAAGTCTGAAATTTAATAGTGCAATGATTAAACCTTAAAGTTCCAAGATTATCTCTTTTGACTTTATGTCTCACCTTTAGGCCATGCTGATGAAAAAGGTGGGTGGGCTCACACAGCCTTGGGCAGATCTGTCCCTGTAACCTTGTCCCCCTCCTGCCTGATTTCATGGGCTGACATTGAGCTTCTGTGGCTTTTCCAGGAGCATGGTGCAAGCTATGAATGTATCTACCATTCTGGGGTTTTATGGATGGTGGCCCTTTTCTCCAAGCTCCACCTCCACAAGGCAGTGCCCCAATGGGGACTGTGTGTGAGAGCTCTGACCCCACATTTTTCTTCCTCAATGTCCTAGGAGAGGTTTTCCATGTGGGCTCCACCCTGTAGCTAGCTTTTGCCTGGACATCCAGGCATTTCCATATATTCTCTGCAACCTGGGTGGAGGTTCTCAAACCTCAATTTTTGACTTCTGTGCACCCACAGGCCCAAGACCACGTGCAATCTACTAAGGCTTGGATTTTAACCTTGTAAGGCAACAGACCGAGCTGTATGTTGGCCCCTTTTGCCACAGCTAGAGTTCAAGCAGATGGGATACAGGACCTTATGTCCTGAGGCTGCATAGAGCAGGGGGGCCCTAGGCCTTTTCCATGAAACCGTTTTTTTCTTTCCTGGGCCTCTTGGCTTGTGATGGGAGGGGTTGCCATGAAGGCCTCTGACATGCCCTGGAGACATTTTCCCCACTGTTTTTGGCTCTCATTACTTTTGCAAATTTCTGCAGCAGGTTTGAATTTCTCCCCAGAAAATGAGGTTTTCTTTTCTATTGCATTATCAGGCTGCAAATTTTCAAACTTTTGTGCTTTGCTTTCTCTTGAGCTCTTTGCTACTTAGATATTTCTTCTTCCAGATAGCCTAAATGATCTTCTGAAGTTTAAAGTTCCACATATCTTTTTTTTTTAATTTGATGAACTTTAATGAACTACAGTTTACAATAACTTGTTAAATATTTAAAAACAGCTAGAAGAGAAGACTTTGAATGATTTCAACACAAAGAAATGACACCTGTTTTAGGTGATGGCTATTCCAGTTCTCCTGATCATTATTACATGTTGTATACATGTACTAAACTATAACATATACCCAATAAATAGGTGTGATTATTATGTATCAATTTTAAAATTTAAAAGATCATAGAAAAAAGTTGCATGTGCATGTAATCTAAGAAGTTAAATAATCCCCAAGGCTTGGCATAAAAACAAGCAGTGCCCTGCCCCTTTACCCTACCCACTCAAATTATCCTTTTCCAGAGGCAAACACTTCCATTAAAAAAAAAAAAAAAAGAAAAGCAAATTAAAGTTCCACATATCTTTAGGGCATGGCCAATATGCTACCAGTCTCTCTGCATGGCAAGAATGACCTTTACTCCAATGTCCAACAAGTTCCTCATCGTTATTGGAGACCACCTCAGCCTGGACTTCATTGTCCATATTACTATAAGCATTTTGGTCAAAGCCATTCTACCAGTCTCTAGGTAGTGCCAAACTTTCCCACTTCTTCTTGTCTTCTGAGCCCTCCACATTCCTAGGAAGTTCCAAACTTTTACATGGTTTCCTGTCTTCTTCAGACCCCTCCAAATGGTTCTGACCTCTGCCTGTTACCCAGTTCCAAAGTCGCTTCCACATTTTTGGTCATCTTTACAGCAGCACCCTACTCTCTGTGGTACCAATTAACTGTATTAGTCCGTTCTCACACTGCTATCAAGAACTGCCCAAGACTAAGGAAAGAGGTTTAATTGACTCACAGTTCCAAATGGCTGGGGAGGCCTCAGGAAACATACAACCATGGTGGAAGTTAAACAAATATGTCCTTCTTCACATGATGGCAGAAGGAGAAGTGCAAAGCAAAGACGAATCAGCCCCTTATAAAACCATCAGATCTCATGAGAACTCACTTCTGAAAACAGAAGCAGAGGGATAATCACCCCCATGATTCCGTTTCCTCCCACGAAGTTCCTTCCACAACACATGAGGATTATGGCAACTGCAACTCAAGATGAGATTTTGGTTGGGACATAGCCAAATCATATCACTACGTGTTCTGTAAGTTGTCATGTTTGCTTTGCCACTAGGTTTTAGAACTTCTTTTACATTCTTCCCAGAAGGCCCCTCCTGATTTCCTACAATATATTATGTTTTACCTGGAATTGTTAACCCCCAATGTGTATCTTATTATCACTAATAAGTTTACAGAGGCATTTCTTACAGAGGCATTGATGATCTCTTTCTTAAATGTATTGATATTTTTAGTTTCAAGTCCTTGCTCAGTTCATGACAGTTGGATAGATGGACAGACACCAGAATGTTGGTTTTAGGAAACATTTGTGCACTTCTATGTGACATCATAATAACTCCTGTGTTGTTTATTTTCAAATAAAACTACTAAATATAAAAATAGGTACATAAAATTAAATTTCTGAATTAGTGAAACCTGATTTTTTCTTTCCTTAGGTCTTCCTTGTAAGTCTCCACCTAAGATTTCAAATGGTGCTGTAGCTCACATGTCAGACAGTTATCAGTATGAAGAAGAAGTTACATACACATGTTCTGAAGGTTTTGGAATTGTTGGGCCAGCCACTGCAAAATGCTTGGGAGAAAAATGGTCCCAACCTCCAGCATGCAAAAGTATGGTGTTCTGTATTTTATTACATGTATGATAAATATTTTTCATTGAAAGCATGTGTTACCAATAAACAAGTAAGCGGTCACTCTAGAATTTCACAAGGTTTTCTTGAATATTCTGAAATGTTGTGGGAAATTATAGCTCTAGTAATTAAAATGTTTGACATGATAAGCCAAATTGCCTCATTTTCACATCATCTTGTGTGAACTTTCAACATCCCCTGATGTACATCCTCAGACTTCTCATCTCTGTTCTTAGAGCATAGCTGTCCGCTATTCACCAATGTCATCATTATTCAATATTCTGTCAGTTTATCAGCAATCTCCCTATACGTATATTGTCTAAAATGTTAAAAAGATTATTATAGGTAATTCACATTGGACAGAAGCA
>NW_022437072.1:4002411-4111950 GCF_009761245.1 Sapajus apella
TTCATCTTTATAGCTCTTCAGTAATTGCTCTTCGCTCAGCCCAATGCTGTTCCATCCTATGCATGCACAGCACAGTATTCAGCTAAAAACTCAAGGAGCCTCATGGAAACTTCCATAGCTTTTTCTCTGCATACCACTTTCTCTCTGCTGTTATGTCCCGTAAGTTCTGGCCACCATAGTCTCCAAGGCGGACCTTACTAATCTCAACCAAAGAAGACCACTATGTTCTTCCTGGGTTCTCCCTCCCTGCACAGTCTCGAGAAGGGTCCCAGCAAACAGCTGGGGTTTTCATTGACTTCATTTACTTATTTGTATTGTACTTTAGATTCTGGGGTACATGTGCAGATCATGCAGGATTGTTGCATAGGTACATATATGGCAAGGTGGTTTGCTGCCTCCATCGCCCCATCACCCACATCTGGCATTTCTCCCCATGTTATCTCTCCCCAACCTCCCCACCCCCACTGTCCCTCTGCTAGCCCCCCGCAACAGGCCCCAGTGTGTGATGCTCCCCTCCCTGTGTCCATGTGTTCTCTTTGTTCAACAAACACCTATGAGTGAGGCCATGCAGTGTTTGATTTTCTGTTCTTGTGTCAGTTTGCTGAGAATGATGGTTTCCAGATTCATCCATGTCCCTACAAAGGACAAGAACTCATCGTTTTTTATGAGCAGCATAGTATTCCAGGGTGTATATGGGCCACATTTTCCTTGTCCAGTCTATTGTCGATGGGCATGTGGGTTGGTTTCAGGTCTTTGCTATTGTAAACAGAGCCATAATGAACATACTTGTGCATGTGTCTTTATGATTCTGCCCAGCCATCTTTTTAAAACAACTGGAACTGTGATAGTTTTTTCAGTAAACAGTTAAGTCATGGTCTCCTTCAATTATAAGGGGTTGAAACATTATTAACATTTGCTAAAATAAAATAAGAAATGTTACTAACACCAGACAAGTCCAGTGATTGAATAGGGTTCAAAATTCATAAGCTTCAATTATGGTATAAATACTTCCAAGCTCTCTCTTGTCCATACTTGTTCATGTCAGGAATAAGCTCTCTTCATTTTGTGAGATGATGGCTATTGTCAGGCCAGCAATTATATTTTAGAAGCTTAGTAAATTAAGTTTGGCCCACTGTTACCCATACAAGCTGGCTCTGTGTACAGTCTGTAAGATTCTGTTAGCCTTTGAACAATTCTGTTGCTTTGTGACACAAAAAATACCCCAGGCTTAATTCATGTTTCCCCTGCCACAGAACTGGAATCAGCCATACTTCCAATAAGTCCTGGTTCCATTTAGTGGACAATGACATTAAGAAACTAAGTTGCCAAAATAAGCTTGTTTCAAAATTTAGCACATTTTATTTAATCAGAAAAAGCACATATCTTATTGTTCAAGTTCTCAAAACATAGCTACCTTTCCCTTTCTGCCTGTTGGTTCCTAGCAAAGACCTGGAACCAACCGAAAGCACAAGACAGCATATTGAGGTTATCAGAGTAGAAGGAGGAAGTCAGAGTCTCCAAAGTGGAAGATATCAGCAGAGCACTGTATGTCCCAGGTTGAATGGCAGCTCAAGAACACTGTGGAGAGTTAATAAAGTTTCAGGGCAACTAGACTCCTAATGACATCTGCACAGTCTATTTTTTCATGTAAGGTAACATCTTGCAAGCTATGGTAGTCCGTGTTGCAGGAATTAGTACAGAGACATATCTTGGGGCCATTATTCCATTTACACAACCATGCAATAACCATATATAAAAAAAGCGGCTGGGAAACCCTATATCAGCCAAGGTCAATTATTTTCAATGGCATTTTGTTTTTAACAGTCAGATAAGAAAAAGACTATAAACAACCAATAAAGAACTGCCAAGCAAAATATTGGAATAAAAAACAGGGATTTAGGGATACACAAGGCATATTCTATTGGGATTTGGTATTTGCTCAAGTAAACTGTGATCAAACCATTAAAGTGCCAATAATGGTACATAAAACTAGCTAGTTTAAAAATATTTATGAGATTATTCATTAGAAAATATTTCAAATTTATTTTTGTGTATGCTTGATTTATTCAGATTATTTCTTTTGTCTTGAATGTCAATTATTTACTTTACATAACAATATATAATTTTATAAACTAACCATTAGTGAAAGATGATAAATGAGAAAACTACACACATAGCCATATACATATCTATTTCTAATTGAATGAGAAGATATTCATAATGAGTTAGTATTTATGAACATATTAGTGATGCAGTTGTGTATAATGGAAAGATTCAAAAAACGTAGAAGATGAGTTTTTAAAAAAATCTTTGATATTTAGTTACTCTTTTGCAAAATTGAGAGTAATGGCTTTTTAATATTCCCTTCAACATAACATTTAGTAGTTGTATCCTGTTTGGGTGTTTCACATATCTACTTTTTTTTTGAGATGGGATTTCCTCTGTCACCCAGGCTGGAGTGCAGTGGCATGATTTCAGCTCACTGCAACCTTCACCTTCTGTGTCCAAGTGATTCTACTGCCTCTGCCTCCGTAGTAGTTGGGACTATAGGCTTCCACAACTGCACCTAGCTAATTTTTGTATTTTTAGTAGAAACAGGATTTCACCATGTTGGCCAGGCTGGTGTCGAACTCCTGACTTCAGGTTATCTGCCCACCTTGGCCTCCAAAAGTGTTGTAATTATAGATGTGAGCCACTGCGTCTGGCCCACTTATCTACTTTTCATACATCATTACCATTTTTTTATTTTACAAAAAGTAATTAAATATGTTGCATTTTAATTTTGTTACTTGAAGAAATTTTTTGTGACTTAAATGTGAAAGATCTTCATATTCTGTATTATAAATATTATTAGACTTATTACTATTAAATAGCAAAATTAAAACATATTCCTAATTAAACAAATTAAATAATTTACTGTATAAGTAACTTCATAGGATTTTTTTATTACAATCCCGAAGAGATTCTCATATAAAATTTCACCTTGCTGTACAGTTTCCCAATTTGTCTGAAGTGTCTTAGATATATTTGTTGGGTATAAATAATTAGTTCATATGTTTTCTTGAGGGCAAGAATATATTTTATACCCCTCTGTATATGAAACCCCTTTCATCTTATTTTTATATAACACACATTAAATTTGTTTCTGCAATTAAAATTCACATATGTTCGTTTAATTTTATTTTTGGAAACAGAATGTCATATTCCAATTTTAGAAGCAAATATAGATGCTCACCCAAAAAAGGAAAGATACAAAATTGGAGATGTGTTGAAATTCTCTTGCAGACAAAATCTTACAAGAGTTGGACCAGATTCAGTTCAATGTTACCAATTTGGGTGGTCACCTAACTTTCCAACATGCAAAGGTCAGTATTTATTTTAGAAGTATTGAAACAAGAATCTGATTTTTATAATAATGCCTATATGTTTCTATTGGAGCTTATATTACATCTATAATCTGACAAAGTGGGAAAATGGCAAAGTAGTATTTTCTTTAGGAAGGAGAAAGGGTGCAAGTCTATAGTAATTGAGTTACATAGAGTATTTAGGCGTCCTTAAGGAGTCATTCTACTTCTGTGTTTTAAAATACATAATGGGACTTTATAGGTCAAAATATAGTAGCTGCAATTGAGAAGTGTTAGGATTTTTCCATCTATCTCAATAAAAAATTCATGCTTCTAAAAAATATTGTATGAACAATGTTACAGTTTATTAAGCAATTAAGAAAATAATTAAGTCATTGCATACATGAATTATTTATTAGAAAACAATGATGATTTGTACCTGCTTCAGATGGCACTATTTTTATCTAAAATGGCTTATGATATTATTTGAAGTATGTATTAGTCCATTTTCACACTGCTGATAAAGACATACCCAAGACTGGGCAACTTACAAAAGAAAGAAGTTTAATGGACTCATAGTTTCACGTGGCTGGGGAGACCTCACAATCATGGCGGAAGGTAAAAGTCACATCTCGAATGACAGCAGACAAGAGAAGGGAACTTGTGCAGGGAAACCTCCTTTTATAAAACCATCAGATCTTGTGAGACTTATTCACTATCACAAGAATAGCATGGGAAAGACCTGCCCACATGATTCAATTACCTCCCACCAGGTTCTTCCCACAACAACTGGGAATTGTGGGAGCTACAAGTCAAGATGAGATTTGGGTGAGGACACAGCCAAACCACATCAAAGTATTTATAGATATTAATAACAATTATAACTATGCATTGTATATGTATATTATGCCACATATTTGGTAACTATTTACTTTTATATAACATTCAGATTATTGACGTACTTAAACATCTTCAAGGGTACAGCTTAATATCCTTATTATAATAAACAGCCTACAAAATATTGGGAAAGATAGGCTATCAGGATGTTTAAATATAGAGAGAATAGAAGATTGTACTAAGAAAATATTATTAATTTGGTGAAATGTAAGATTTTTGTATATGTAGGCAACTGTCTTTAAGAGATAAACATTCTGAAGAATTTAGGACTAAAATCTCACTCATTTACTTTAAATTACTTCACAAAAATAAGTAAATAGGGCAAAGTGTAACATTTGTATATCTAGGTAATCAGTTTACAAGTGTTCATTCTGCATTCTTTTCCCTTTCATTTGCTCAAAATTGTTCATCATAAAAAGTGTCAATATTTTAATAAATGAATACAGTCAATACACTATGTACATTGCAAAAAACACACCCTCCCAAAAATAGGAATGCAATATAGTAACTCCACATTTTGCTATACTTATAAGACCATTTAAACATTATTTACGGTTTCTTTATAATAGGACAAGTACAATCGTGTGGTCGACCTCCTCAACTCTCCAATGGTGAAGTTAGGGAGACAACAAAGGAGGAATACAGACACAGTGAAGTGGTGGAATATGATTGCAATCCTAATTTTATAATAACAGGGCCTAAGAAAATACAATGTGTGGATGGAAAATGGACAACTTCACCCATTTGTGTTGGTAAATAAATATTATCATGTAAACAGAACAGTTACTATTATTTTGCACGTATATATGCATACACATGTAAATAGATTTAAAATATTTTCAGGGTATAATTTATTTTATTACCTTTTCTTAGAACAAGTGAAACCATGTGGATATATACCTGAGCTCGAGCACGGTTATGCTCAGCAGTCTGTCCCTCCCTATCAACATCGAGTTTCAGTGGAGTTGAACTGCAATAATGAATATACCATGATTGGAAATAACATGATTACCTGTATTAATGGAATATGGACAGAGCTTCCTCTGTGTGTGGGTGAGAAAACATTGCTAAACTTCATATTTGATTATTTATAATTTTGATTAGGATTGCATAAAGTGTATAAATCTGGCTAGAATTGCAATTTATTGATACTGACTTTTCCTTTCACAAAAATATATGTCAATCCATTTATTCAGGTTTTATATTAAACTTTGCCATATGATTTTATGAATTTCTTGTAATTACTTCACAAATTTCTTCGCCAGTTTATTTGGGATTTTTCAGTTATGATGAATGGAAACTTTTATTAACTTATGTGCTTGAATAGTTATACTTTCTATATACAAGAATGTGATTTAATTGCATATATTAATTTTGTTTCCAGTAACCTTGTTCAATTCCTGTATTAGTTGTAATATTGAATTTGTAGACTGTATTTCTACAAATAATTGGAATCTAATTTCTTTTATTTCCTTGCTTTAACTCAGTTTTTAACTCGGCATGTTCAAGATAGAACCACGTAAATAATAATCACGTAGCTTGATTTCTATTAAATTTCATCGTGTTTGGAGTCTTTCCTTAGGAGAAGAGTAGGGGACTAGGACCCAGGAACTATGCATGATCCCTGCTCTTTCTGTCCCCATAATTCTCTTTAGTCCTAATTTTCTGATTAGTTTGTCTCTTTCCTCCACAAAAGTAGTAAAATCCATTCCAGGTTTTTCCTCCAGTGTATCAGTCTGTGTGCTCTCCTCTCACCTTGCAGCCTCAGGACTTCCAGCCTTGACACTTCAGTGCCTGCAGGGTTTTTTCCCTCGCCCTCAGATCGTGGCCTCTTTTGTCCTATCTCTAGCGACCTCGATACATTAAGTCTCTAATTTTGAACTTCGAAGACAAGCAGACTTTCCGCTGCTGTTCTTCTCCTTACAGAAACTTAAACGGAACCGCCTCTCTCTCCATCTCTGGGAATTTTGGATTATCAATTGGCCCACCCATTGCTGGGAAAAATTACTGTAGGTGTCACCACCCGTTGTGCCAGGCAAATGGGTGGTTAGCGGCCATCCGTAATGAACTATTGTGAGAGAATGTCTTCCGCTACCAGGGGCCAGAATTCTGTTATGAGAAGACGTAGATCCTCATGGTCACCAACTTTTATGCAAGGAGTACACAAACATCCAACCTCTAGCCCCATATGGGATAAATTAGAAATAGACACGATTGCAGGAAAACACCTACAAACACAGAAGTAGCAGAGCACACTCCATGTCTCATTATCCCATCCTTTTACACACTAAGGGAAAAGCTCCATAACTGTCTACATATTTATGGGAAACAAGGAAGGAGCGTAATAATAAGAACCACTTAGACAAGCTAGAGACTTACTAGAAATGTATGTTCAGAGCTAAGTGGAGTTATTATCAGTGAACTCTTTCCCTGGAATACTGTGACTGAATCAGAGTTTTTGCTGCATTTTTGAAATGTGGGAATCATTGAGCCTCAAGGGGCATCCAGATTTCTCTCTTACTAATGCTTTGCTTTCTACAGACTTACTTATGTATTGCCACTTTTTGTTATTTAAATGTTTTGAAGATATTTTTTATTTAAGATGGCTTAGTGCAAAACAATTATATATGTGTACATTTTTGGAGTCTTTAAAAATTCATTTGTAGTTTCGTAAGAACTATCCTTCAGTCAAAACTCCCACCAAGAAAACCCATCTTGCACTTTCATTTCCCAGAAAACTTTCTGACATACTTTTGTGTCATTTAAAGATGGGATACAGTTTTTTGTTTTCTTTTTCCTTTTTTTAACAGCATTGCCCATTTTATGCAATAAGATCAAGAATAATTTTTGTGATGTTGCTTAAAAGCATCAATTTAATTATGCTATTAATATTTCAGATATTTTATTAGCATAATTGTTTAATTTCTATTTAATGTTATTCTGTGTAAATTTTTTTTATAGCAACACATGAACTTAAGAGTTGCAAAATAGGTGGAGCCAATATCAGAACGTTCTTCAGACTATTTGGGAGGGAATTGAATCACAATGCTGCAATACATTACAGATGTTTGGGTATCCCCGGACACAGGCGCTCAGTCTGCATAAACGGGAAATGGAATCCTGATCTAGACTGCACAGGTAAGGGTTGTTTAAAACATTTTGTTGATCCTGTTGCTTCTTTACAAGAAAAAATATTTTGAAATTAGAATGTTTTTAAATTAAGTATTTATTGTGGCATATAATTTCTAAGCTAATAGTAAAGTTTGAAACTATTTATAATATTCTTTCCAGACAAATATTATTATTCTTTAAAAGCCTTGACTTGTCTGGGCACAGTGGCTCATGCCTGTAATCCCAGCACTTTGGGAGGCTGAGGTGGGCGGATCATCTGAGGTCGGGAATTCGAGACCAGCCTGACCAACATGCAGAAAGCCCGTCTCTACTAAAAAATACAAAATTAGCCAGGCTTGGTGGCACATGCCAGTAATCCCAGCTACTCAGAAGGCTGAGGCAGGAGAATCGCTTGAACCCAGGAGGCAGAGGCTGCAGTGAGCCGAGATCTCACCATTGCACTCCATCCTGGGCAACTGGAGCCAAACTCCACCTCAAAAAAAGAAAGTGCCTGGGTTTCTGGTAAAGATGAGAGAGTAAAGCCATTTTTACTCTATTACAGTCTCTCAAAACCTTAAAAAAAAAAAAAAAGAACTGTAAGAAAAGAACAAAACTTAATCTTCAATGACTTTAACAAACAATTAACAAACAATTAAAACCCAAATTATGCCCTGTGAAACAAGACTAAGAGATATTGTCAATTCTGGATGAGATAGTAGGCTGAGTAAAAAGCAAGCTGAGAAAGAAAATCTATTTGAGTAATACATGGTTTCCCTAAGAATAAGTCTCACATTTCTCGAAGGCTTATATTCAAATCATTTAATTTGGGCAATAGGATTATAAATTACAAGTAATTATAAATTGGGACACCATATTAGATTAAAATAAACCAGAACAAAGTGCTTAAAAAAGGATGACAATAAAAGAGGGAAGATAGATTGCAGACTTCTCATCAGCAGTATAAAAAGCAAAATAAAATAGGGTAATTTCTTCAAAGTGCTAAGTGAAAGTAACTGCCAACCAAGTGATCTGTATGCAAATATAATTCACTAATGATTCCAAACTAAAGAAATTTTCAAACAAAGGAAGGACTAGGAGTTTACATATCAGGTCATAATTTGACAGAAATCATATCAAATGTACATTAATGAGATGAAATACTAATATATAACAGAAAGTGTGATGTCATTAGAAATTGTGAGGAAAAAATAGTGGAATATATTGTTAAATGTAAATACATAAGGATTTCAAAAAGATGACTACAATTTGTTTAAACAAGTGGAACATTTTTATGTTTATAAAATATTTTATTTTTATTATATATTTATTTGATAAAGAGAAATATTCTGATAATTGAAAGAAGCTTAAAGCCTTTTATGTGTCCATGAATTGTTTACTTAAATTGGCCAATCATTCTGCCCACAAATATTCTTCACAACTTCAAATACTAAAGCCCTATAGATCACTTTTTATAACCACAAACAAATAACATTAAAAGTGGATAAAAAGTTATCCACTTCCCTACGCTTCATTTTGGGTAGGGAACTAATTTACTTCCAAATAACCTAGTGATGTAATGTTTTAAAAACTAAGTACTATATTATAATTATAAGGATACAAGGTAAAACCTAAGAGATGCAACCTAACCAAAATTTAGAGTGGTGTGGCATTCGTAGTCTTAAACTTATCTATTTGGGGAAAAATATGTATGGATACATGCCTATATTCTAAAAAGCTAGGGAGAAAAGTAAATTCAGATATTAAAAGAAAAAGGAAATAATAAAAGTAAAAGCAGAAGAAAATGAAATAGAACTTGTATTTCCAACTAATCCAAGCAATGAAACTAATGTTTTAAAAATATTGATAAGCAGAGCTGTCCCAACAAGTTGACTCTAATCAAGAATGGTGTGCATACACAAACATTTCCATAAAGAGTAGATTTTAACTGAAATACAGGGAATAATAATACGATTTCAATTTTTTAAATAAATAAATTAGAAGCAGAGAAAAGGAAAATACTATGAAGCACTGATATCAAAATAAGAAAGAAGACTTAAGTTTTGAGAAGAGCTGGTGGGTAGTAATCTGGAAATTAGGTGACAGCATTATTAGATGACAAATATTTGTCACACACATTGCTCATGCTTGAGAAAGATAATAAAATTTATAATTTTACACATCAGAAATATATACATTCAGGAAGTTATTTGGTCAAAATCAAGACTGGAACTTGTTTCCAGGTTTTTATATCAGTGCTGTTTTAACTAGTCGTTGTCTACACTAGGCAGAAATTTCTAAAGAGAATGTCCAATTCTAAAAGGAAAATAAATTAGACAACTGAGATCATTATCTGTAATGTTCTTTTACCTACAATATAAAAACAATAATATTGTGTGGCCTTTGAACTACTAACTCACTTAGCTGGGACTTTGTTGACGAAGTTTTTATTATTATTTGCACATTTGAGATTACAGACACCCCCAGCTTCCCTGTTTCCCAGCATTGAGACATCTAAGAGGCTGATAGCAGGTAGCTGCTGAGTCCCTAGGTTGGCAGCACAGGCCCTGATGCTCATTCAAAAGAGTCTTGATGATACTCAATAAGTATTCATTTTTGTGACTATACATTTAAATAAAATATTTAAACCACCAAACAGAAATTCATAAACAACGAAAATGATTTAGCTTACAAAATGTTCACAAAATACCTAAACAAATAGGTAATAAGACATCTAAGTAGAAAAACTTCTAAATAATAAATAATATTGAAAACTGACCAACCTATCAAATTTGTCTGATATCCTGTTTTCATGTGCTCCTTACAGACTTTCTTCAGGCCCATGAGCCAAACTTTGCTGATCTAAAATGTATAATATCAGGCTAATTTTATCTTGTTTTGCAGTTAAGTACTGAAATAAGACCAATTGCAAAAGACTGGTCTTGTTAATGACTGACTGGTATAATGATGCAACTGGAATTAGGTAATTTAAGTTCACAGTTTTCTTAAACCAGTAAATAAGCAGGATAAATCATATAAAACATAAAATATGCATCAGTGCACCCCAGTCCCAGATACGTATTTAGATTTACACAGAAACAGCTTTTATTTAAATTTGCAATATAAATGCTATTCTGCATTTCTGGCCTGGGAAAACTAAGGAAAAATCCAATATAAAATTCCTGTTTTAGATAATATGCATGCTTTGGCTTACATATACTGACCTCAGGTTCTATTCAAATAATTTATTAAATATCTGCTGTATATAGTTATTATATTTTTTAATCTAGCTAAACCAGGAAAGAGTAGATACACATTCTTTCATCTTGATTTTTAAATGAAAATAGTATAGTGAGGAGAAACACATGTCACCCTTTCAATGTGAAAACTTTGAAGGAAAGTGCCAGTATACAGTAGCCACCACTGTGGAAAAACATGAGATGAAGGAGACCACTGTAAGGGGCATGAGCCCAGGTCAGGAGGTTCAGAAAATGTATGGGCATCCAAGTTAACCATTTAAAGGTTTTCTTAAAAATAAGCAAGCAACCAAAAAAGAAGTCCATTCCTAGTCAACAGAGACATTCCAGTTAGGTTCATCACCAGCCATTTTCATGTTTACAAGAAAATGCAAATTATGGAAATCCTTTATTGAGATCTAGGGTTTAGTTATTAGGAGAAGTCTCAGTTGGTGCTATCATAGTTATTTCTGATTGTTGTCACTTTTATTTTTAGTTCTAAATGTTTGAATTAAATGTGCATAACTTTTTGAATAATATGAGTTAGTGAGAAAAAAAATTTAAAGCAATTCATTTGTGAATTATACAAGAGAATTAATTGACTGGGATAATGAATAGGAGATACAAGAGAACATCTGAAAAATTTTAAACTAATGTTATAACAATAAATGCTCTTTAAACTGTAAGCTCTACTGACAGAAAAAACATGTTATTGTAACATTTATATATATATAGAGAGAGAAAGAAAGTGATAGACATAGTGTATGTGTGTTATTAAATGTTCCATTATCCTGAAACACTACCCTGTTGAGCTGTTTTTTCTTAGCTTTTATTAATCATATAATTTAATTTCAATATTTTATAGAAAAAGAGGAACTCTGCCCACCACCACCTCAGATACCTAATGCTCAGAATATGACAACCACAGTGAATTATCAGGATGGAGAAAAAGTAGCTGTTCTCTGTAAAGAAAACTATCTACTTCCAGAAGCAAAAGAAATTCTATGTAAAAATGGAAAATGGCAATCATTACCACGCTGTGTTGGTTAGTAGTTTATTTCTAAGTAATTTCACTTAAGAAGAGGTTACTAGCCACCTATGCTTTATCTAAAGAGAAGGAAAAAGAACTTAGGACTAACCTATTTCACTGTACCCTGAAGCATGAAATTGCTAAGTACCCAATTCTGTCATTAAAAAAAGGAAAGTTTCTCTAAGAGTTATCTCCAACAGGGTAGATAGAAGAAACAAGTTTGAAATTTCTACATCTTTTAAAAAATGTTTTCTATCTTATTTTTACTGTACCTTTTCTATGTTTAAATATGTTTAGATATGCAAATACTTACCATCATGTCCCAAAGGCCTATAGCATTTAGCACAGTAGCATGCTGTACAGGTTTGTGGCCTAGGACAGTGATACTCAACCTTTTTGGCACCAGAGACCTGTTTTGTTGAGGACAGTTTTTCCATGGACTAAGGAGGATTTGGAAATGGTTTCAGGATGAAACTGCTCCACCTGAGATCATCAGGCATTAGATTCTCATAAGGAGCAAGCAACCTAAATCCCTTGGATGTGCAGTTCACAGTAGGGTTAAAGATCCTATGAGAATCTAATGCCCTGGCTGATCTGACAGGAGGTGGCATTCAGACAGTAATGTTCGTTTGCCTGCCGCTCACTTTCTGCTGTGCAGCCCAGTTCCTAACAGACCACAGAGGGTACCAGCCTGCAGCCAGGGGTTTGCGGTCAATAGGAGCAATAGGCTGCACCATATAGCCTACTACTGGGTATGTAGCAGCAACATTACCTAGGTTTGTGTAGGCTCACTCCATGATGCTCACACAAGGAAAAAAGAGCCTAATGACACATTTCTAAAAATATATTCTTCTTATTAAGTGCTGCATGACTGTATTTCAAAAGCAATTTCAAAATATTATTTGACAATACATCAGATATGTCAAAGAGTGCTTAGAGCTGGACAAGATGCCTGATAATTGAACAATCTATTTAGCTAAATAAAAACCATTGGTAATTTTGCCTAGAGATATTTCCAAAGGAGGTAAGTAATTGCACATTCAAGAAAGAATGTGGAGTGATAAAGTAAAATCATGGAGGATGGGAAACAAGTAAACGTGTTTGAAAGGGAATAAAGAAATGAGGTAGGTGCTGGATAGAAGATATAGATACAGTGACATTTACCTTATGGAACTGTGACATTTTCAGCATGTTTCTAGATTGGTGAATGATTAAGTGGAAATGGGGAAATTGATGTTACAGAAGAAAGGGGAGAATTCATGGAGAATGGTCTTTTACTAGTTTAAAGGTGAAAGAATCTAGTGTCCTCATGAAGAAGTCAATCTGAGAAAGCAGGGTCAGTACCTCAATGAAACAAGTCATTTGGGATAAGATTACTTATTTAGTGATTTTGTATTTATGTTCTTGGTGATATGTAAAGGGAGATCAGTCAGTACAATGGAGTGTATTACAGCCAATCTTAACATGAAGTTGAAACATTTATTGATAGGGAAAGATGCCTTTGGTATCAAAAAGTAAATGCAAAACAGTATGTCTGCAATTCATTTTCAGTAAAACTACAAGTTTATGATCATATAGTAGTTGGTATATACTATCTACATAAAGTAACAAATACCCTGAGACTAGAAATTGTAAGAAGGCTATTTACTTTTACCTTTCCTCTTTAAATAACAATTGAATACTAAGGGGCGGAGGAGGAACCTGGACTTGAAGTTTACTCACCTGTCTCTCCTGCCTTAAATAAAAAGTATTCCCAGTATTTTGTGAGCTTCACTTTAACATGAAAGGAGCTATATGTTTTGAATTAGACGTTACGACAGAAATACTGCAATTATTTGAATTTTCAGACACCTTATGTTAAAGATATGATATATGATGCTTTATTATTTTATTTTATTTAAACTAACATACTGACTGTTTCTCAACAAATAAATGCTATTTTCCAGAGTCTACAGCATACTGTGGGCCCCCTCCACCTATTAGATATGGAGATATCACCTCATTCCCATTATCAGTATATCCTCCAGGGTCAACAGTGACGTACCGTTGCAAGTCCTTCTATGAACTCCAGGGCTCCATAACTGCAACATGCAGAAATAAACAGTGGTCAGAACCACCAAAATGCCTAGGTGAGTTCATAACACTCTCTTGGAATCTGAGATTTAATATTTGTCATATAATTTTAATGGACTAATTTCATAGAATAATCTTTACTTAAGTTTCATTTAGATGAAATCTTTCCTGCCAAATGTAAATACATACAAAGAAATGTCTGAAAAATCTGCTTTAAGAAAGTGAGAAAAATTTCTTTAAAAACTATAAAGAAATAGTCTCAGTGGATGATAAAAAACAACAAAACAACAAAAACAAAATGAAATAAATAAAATTCTAAGAGACCTACATGTGATACGGTACACTATGAAACTCTGTAAATAGAGTCCCAAGCTATTTATGGGGCCTATTCTCATAACATCAAATATCTTCATGTTAGAAGTGTCTACCTGAGAATTTCTCAGAGACCATTTGAAAAACATTGGTCTAGGAAATCTGTCATTTAATAGTGTAAAATGATCCACTTATAAACCTGAAAGCTTTCCCTAATAGAAGTCCTAGTTGAATATTACTGGCATGGCTTTTTACATCCATGTTGCCAGAATTTCTAGCCAGGGAGATTGAAAATCTGGAAGAGTTATTGAGCCAGTTTCCAAATCTTCACTACCCCTTCTTTTTCCCCTATCTTCTTCTGCTACACAATAATGCCAATATACATATTCAGTTTCCACAAATTCACGTCTACTTTGTGGCATTAAAAAAATGAATATAGTAGACTCCTTATGAAAATTTGGAGATTCACATTTAGGTTTTAAAAGGAGATTCTTTTACTGATCATGACAAACTAAAAGAGACAAAATACAAAGAATATGAGCTAATTAATAACACCAATTATGGAAAAAGCATGAACGTCAGTTTATTCTAGACTAAGTGGATGAAAACTGGAATTTCCATAAAGCTCTCCTGTTTTCTAGTATCCAAAAGAGACACCATGATAATAAGGATCTGTTCCTGCAACAGTTCTCATTATTGCCCAATGCCTCAATTCACTGGGGTAGACCAGAAGCTCCTTATAGTCTTGAGACTTCATCCTTCTGATGATGTCTCTTTCTTCTACCTTTGTAGTAACAAAATACCCTGATGCCACTATGGCCTATATGGTGCTTCAAACCACTACTCACTCTATGTGAGTCCCCTCTCCTAGGATATCATTATAATTGCACGGGAACTGAACTCAGAAGGTGCTGAGTTAGTATAAGGCAAAAGTATCATCCAAACAATTTTGCTACAATGAAGAAAAACTAGGTTTCAAAGGAAACTTCTAGGATTTAAGTTGGAGTGATTGATGGGTAGACAAAAATGCCATTATCTAATATTCTAAGTACAGCAAAGTTTTAGATTGTCTAATAATTTAAAATAGGCAGAAATTATCACGGGCAGTGATCATAAAATAAATTTCCAAAAAGAACAAAATTGTAGTGTAAAAAGTGTGTGCCATGTTGACAGGGTTTACAGGAAGGGCATTCTAGCAGAAAGGAACAATATTTTGAACAATAAGAAACACAAACACACAATGACAAAAACTACAAAAACAAGCAAAAAAAAAAAACATCATAGGTATCTAGACAATTCAAGGAAAGATGATCTAACTATGAAATGGAAAATAATTTTATTTCCCATGTGATTAGACAGCTCTGAAGAAGGAATACCAGAAATATATTTCTTTGGATGGTTTAAGGTATTGAATGAAGTAGGGAGCCATTACATATTTTTAATGGCAGTTTTTTGATGTAGTCTGTCTTTATTTTTTCTTTCTCGAGTCTGACCTTGCTCTGTCACCCAGGCTGGAGTGCAGTGGCATGATCTCAGCTCACTGCAACCTCTGCCTCCTGGAAATTCTCCTACCTCAGCCTCCTGAGTAGCTGGGATTATAGGCATGCACCACCATGGCCAGCTAATTTTTGTATTCTTAGTAAAGATGAAGTTTCACCATGTTGGCCAGGCTGGTCTCGAACTTTTGGCCTGGTGATCCACCCGCCTTGGCTTCCCAAAGTGCTGGGAATACAGGTGTGAGCCACTGTGCCCAGCCTGATGTAGTATCTCAGAATAATCAGTTGAGTAAGAACATGTGGTTATTTTAAACTGAGAAAACATGCAATATGTGGAGATTTTTTATAGCCCTGCCAGAGATAGATTAGGATTTTGACTAGTAAGTAAAAAAACAGGAACCAAATGAAAGAGGAGTTAAGGATAACTTCACAATTTCTGGATTTATGGAGAATATTCTCAGGTGCTTAACACATAAGAATTTTTACAAATTAATCAAAAATCAGTATAAAAATTCTGTAAAGTATGTAAACTGAAAATAATAAACATATGACAAACATGAAAAAATGCTTGTCTACACCAACATAAAATTTCAATGAAGTGGCAATGTTTGATTAGGAAATTGGCAAAAAGAAAAAAATACATAACATAAAGGCTTGGCAAGAATATGGGGTGTTAAACACTCTAATATACATACAAGTATATAATTACACATACATGTATAAATACATATTACATATCATGTATTACACATGTAACATATCTGTATGTGAATATGTGTGTATCATACCTATATGTGAATATATGTGTGTAACATACATGTATACATACATAATATGTGTATACTATATGTATTCATATGTATGCATAATGCACATAATATGTGTATACATATATGTTATGTATATTGTATGTCATACATAATGTATAAATACATATTTATATGTTAGATATGCATTGTATGTAACATTATAGTTATACAATTAACATACATATAATTGTATGTAATATATGTATGCATATATACAAATGTATGCATATATACAAATAATATATATGTATAAATATGTTACATATATGTATATAGGTATATAGTATATACATATACTATATATTATAGATTACATATATACTCTTACATATAATATATGTTACATATGTTACATATATTTAGTGTATGTATGATTATATATCATATGATTATGATTATATGATTATATATCACATAAACATATTTTAAATATATGTTTAAATTATAAAATATGATATATAATTGTATAATATAAATATATACCTAATATATGTATAAATTGTCTATCATATTGTATATTTTATATAAATTATTAATTGGCCAAACTCTTTGAAGCATAGTTTGGGACTAAGCCTCAAATATTAAAAACATAGATCCTTTAATCTAATGATTTTATTTCTGGAAAATTATTCTATATATGCATTCTTGCAAGGAAGAATACATGTACAAGGTTATTCATCTTCTCATTGTAATAGTAAACCATAGAGACTGCCTAAATTTCTATCAATAACCTTGTGAGTTGAGTATTAACAACTTATGTCTACAGATGAAGAGACGGGGGCACGAAAGACAGTATTTTGTTCAAATCGCAAGGTCGGTATTTGGTTGAGCTAGGATTCAGACACAGGCAATCTGGTTCCAATTCCCCGTACCTAAGTCCTATGCTATGTGGTCACTCATGTGTACCAAAAAGTCAAGAAGAAAATAGATCGCTCTCACCTGGAAAGGCAGGGACTGGTCTTTCATGTGTTATCTGGGAAATAGGTGGTAACATATCCAAAGATCTCCTAAGTATGGAAGAATCTTAAGTACAAAAAGTTTTTATGGTTGCCACTTCCTAGAATGGCTTCTCAAATTAAGCCCTTGGCTTATTTCTGAATCTTTTGAACAATTTCTGTATCAGAGATTATGGTCTTAAGAGAACATGCTGTTTCGTAACATCAGAATATGTTATTTACTCAAGAAATATCGTCTCTCAATTAAAAAATGCTGATTTTAAGAAAGAATGAGTGACATCTGTGGTTAGGGAAGAAAACACTGGTTTTCTACAGAAATCAAGGTTTTACAAAAGTTAAGATTCACAAATAATTACATTATAAAAAGGGATGTCTCAACAACAACATTCATGCTGGTAGAATTTTTAGTAAAGTATAGCAATTAAGACCTCAGGCTCTGAAGTCACACTGGTAGAATCCATATTCTGGCTCAAAGCACTTACTAAACTGTGTGACCTTGGGAAAATTTCTCTGTGAATTCATTTCCTCATATGTGGCCCATACACAGTGCTAAGAACAGTACCCATAATAACTCAATAAATATTATTTTTCAATAAATATTAATATATTTTCATCATTTTATTTAATTCCAAAATATTCTTAAATAGAATTTCACTATTCTATGAAAGTAAATATATTTATTTATTTTATTTTACCATTTCTTCTTTTAGAACCATGTGTGATATCTGGAGAAACTATGAACAAAAATAACATACAGTTAAAATGGATCAGCAGTGAAAAACTTTATATAAAAACAGGGGATGCTGTTGAATTTGAATGTAAATTCTCATATCAAGCGAAGAAATCATCACCATCATTTCGGGCAATCTGTCAAGAAGGGAAATTTGAATATCCCATATGTACAAAGTTAGCATATTTTTCCTGAATATAGTCAGTAAAGTAATCATACATCTATGCTAAAAGTAGCCATTATGTAGCCAATTCTGTAGTTACTGCTTTTATTCTTTCAGGTGTGGTTTAACTGAGTTTTATTTAGAACTCTGGATTTCTAGAGTTTCAGAAATTTATAAGCTGAGAGAATAATGTTTCACTTAATAGGAGGGTATCTTAGTCCATTTTACATTGTTAGAATAGAATATCACAGACTGGGCACGTTCTAACCAATAGTTTGTTTCATAAATCTAAAAGTCCAAGATTGAGGGGCTGCATCTGGCAAGGGTCTTCTCAAAGCATCATAACATGGTGGAAGGCATCACATGGCAAAAGAACATGAGTGAGAGAAAGAAAGAGAGAGAGGGAGGGGGGCTAACTGATCCGTTATAGACACCGCTCCTCAGATAACAATCCAATCCCATGATAACAGCATGAATCCATTCAAGAAGGCAGAGCTCTCATGACTTAATCACCTCCTAAAAGTCTCAGCTCACAATGCTGTTGCATTGGGAGTTGTTTCCACCACATAAATTTTTGGGGACACATTCAAACCACAGGAGATAGCCATATTATTCCTGGGCAAATCACAATAGGAGAAATTTTATTCATATTCACAGAAACGGTAAGTGTTCTCACTTCAGTACTTAATTCATCTAATCCCTTCTGTTTGTCTCAAATTTATAAGATAACCTTGAAGCTTTCTGAATTAACTTTATTTGGGCGGAAATGCAGATGTTATTTTCATCTCTATCTTGATGTTATTATCACTTAAAAACCTGCAAAACCTGTCAACTTTTGTGGTTGTAAATTCATAAATATTTATAAATCCTCTAATGTAAGTCTAGCTACCTATCAAATACTGAATACCCCTTCAGGTATTAAATGCACCATCTTCTATAAAAGAGTAGAGGACTTTGAAGTTTTAACCAGTCCTTCTGTGGAGCTTCTAATCTAGACGGCGGTAATATAGACATATAAAAGAGTGAAAATTATTAGGTTACAAAATTGCATATATATAATTATCTAGATGTATATAAATGGTTTTAGAAGAAAGAGAGAAATACAAATGAAGGCTTTAAAAATGTATGTGATTTTGATTTAAAAAAATTAAAATAGGCTGGGCACAGTGGCTCACTCCTGTAATCCAGAACTTTGGAAGGCCAAGGAAGGTGGATTGTTTGAGGCCAGGAGTTTAAGACCAGCCTGTCCAACATGGCAAGACCTTGTCTCTACTAAAATACAAAAATACAGCCAGACTTGGTAGTGCACAGCTATGATTCCAGCTGCTTGGGAGGCTGAGGCTGGAGTATCTCTTGGACTTGGGAGAAGATTGCAGTGAGGCGAGGTCATGCCACCGCACTCCATCCTGGGTGACAGAGCAAGACTCTGTCTCAGAGGAAGGAAAAAAAGGAGAGAAAGAAGAGAGAAAGAGAGAAAGACAGGAAGCAAGGGAGGAAGGGAAGGAGGGAGAGAGGGAGGAAAAGAGGGAAAGAAAGAAGGAAGGAAAGAGGGAAGGAGGAAAGGAGGGAAAGAAAGAAGGAGGGAAAGAGGGAAGAGAGGGGGGAGGGAGGAAAAGAGAAAACAGAAAGAGGAAGAGAAGAAAGAAGGAAAGAGAAAGAAAAAAAGAAGGAAAGAGAAATATAAGTGGAATATTTTCAAAATCTTCATATTTTCCCACATTTTACCTTATTCCTTTTGAATGTATATTACTTTTATATTCAGAAGAGAGTGATCAAAACTGTCACTAAAGAACAAGGCAATAGAAGATGAGTATAAAGACCATGTTGGTCATGATGTTAATTTCATGCAACAACTTAATTATTTTTTGATGTACCATAGTTTGTGAAAATACTACACAGGAAGTATTAGAAATATACTTTAGAAATTTCTGTATTTCACACAGCATTTCTTAGTTAAAATATTGTTTGGTCAGAAGGTTTTTTTAAGTATCCTGAGGGACGGAGTTTTCAGTGAACCAAGATTGTGCCACGCACTTCAGCCTGGGTGGCACAAGGAGATTCTGTCTCAAAAAAAAAAAAGTTTCTTAAAGTATCCATTTAAAATATGACTACTAATACAGGTAAGAATTAAGACTTGACATATTCACCACCACAGATTTGACAATGGATTCTTAGATATCACACCAAAACTACAAATAAGAAAATACAAAGTACAGAAACTGGATTTTCTCAAAATTTAAAATTTCATGCTTCAAAGGAGACTATCAAAAAAGGAAAATAGAACTCACACAATGGAAAAAATATTGGCAAAATTGTATATCTCATAAAGGACCTGTATCTAGAATGTATATAAGGAACTTTTACAACACAAAAGACAATGCAATTTTAAAATAAGCAAAGGATTCAATTAGACGTTTTTCTGAAGAAGATATATAAATGGCCAATAGGCACATGAAAAGATGTATAACATCATTCATTATTAAGTAAATGTGAATCAAAACCACAGTGAGATAACACTTCACATTCTCAAAGATGGGTATAATTAAGAAGTCAGATGATACTAAATGATGTCAAGGAAATTGGAAGCAACATACACTGCTGGTGGTAATATAAAATGGTTTGGACAATTTGGAAAACAATCTGCAGTGTTTTCTTAAAGTTAAACAATAGAATTGCCATTAATTCAGCAGTCTACTCCTAGATACATGCCCAAGATAATTTTTTTAAAATATGCCCACAAAACAATTGTATATATATATGTTTATAGCAGCATTACTTGTGTTAGCCAGAAGGAGGGAACAACCTAAATGCTCATCAATTGATGAATGGGTAAACAAAATGTGGTATATCCAAACAATGGAATATTATTTGGGCATCAAAGGGGAATATAGTAATAATAGATGCTGTAACATGCATGAACCTTGAAAACATTCTGCTACGTGTAAGAAGCCAGTCACAAATGACCACATATTATAATTCCATTTTTATGGCATTTCCAGAATAGGCAAACATAAAGCAACAGAAAGTAGATCTGTGGTTGGTTAGGGTTGGAGCTGAGCAAGAGAGGTTAGAAGCTGGTAACCAAAGTGTACAGGGTTTCTTTCTGAGGTGGTAAATATTCTCAAGTTGATTGTGGTAATTGTTGTAAAACTCTGTGATTATACTAAAAAAATAAGACTTTAAATTGTACCCAATAAGTGGGTAAATTGTATGGTATGTAAATTATATCTCAATAAAGACATCACAAAACATAGTGGTGTCAATGTTTAAAAATCATGAGAAGGATACCCTGGAAACTTAAAAACTAAAAATGATTTTAAAATTTAGGGTTAGTATCAGAATGTAGAAAAAATTATTTGTGGTTCAACAAAAAAATAAGAATTTGTTACTCACACTTGCTATTTATTTAAACAGCTGACTTCATGTCTAGGAAGAAGGCAGGTAACAGTTTTCAATTCTGAGGGGGAAAACTTGAAATAGAAATGTTACCTAAAACTTAAAAAAAAAAAACCCATAAAAGTGTTTTATTCAGAGTGCAATCCATAACCTTATTTTATTTTAATTTAATTTTAATTTTAATTTTTGTAGTGATGAGGCCTTGCCATTACCCAGGGTGGTCTCAAACTCCTGGCCTCAAGCCATCCTCCCACCTCAGTCTCCCAAAGTGTTGAGATTACAGGCAAGGGCACCACACTGTTCCTGTAACAGTATTTTAAACTTGAACATTCCCTCTCAGTTTCTGAGCATTTTTCTAAGTTTCTCAAGCTATTTTGTGACACATTCCAAATCAAGGTGTTTGGGCAACAATATAGATCAAGAATCGTAATCAGAAACATAGAAGCATAATCAGGAGAAAGTGGAATAATAGAAGCCAATAAAAAGCAGTTTTCCAAGAAGGAGGTCATAGTGAATATTTGCTGTCACAGAGACACCTAGTATGGAGAGACCTAGTAAAATAAAGACTGAAACATATCTGTGTTTCAAATTTTTCAGAATAAAATAAATGGATAATAAATGTAGAAGGCAATTTTCAGTTAGTTGAGAAGTTATTTACTACATATTATTTATTGATAGTTATATTTATTTCATTTGTATAGTTCTATTTTAGTTTTTTAAAATTCAGGCTTTCATTTACTATTTTTTTATTTCCTAGATTGTTAAGGTTTATATTTAGCTGTATTAATTTCTTACTTTTTCGCTTTCTTTATTGTTTTTTCTTTAGTTTTCAGATTTATTTGTTTAGAATTATTTATTCTCATTTTTATATTGTTGGACATATTTAAGCTAATATTTTATTCTGACTACTGCTTTAGTTATATCCTACAAATTTTGATTTCCAGGGAAATGTACAAACCGTTTTATTTTGCTTAAGTTTTAAATGTGTTGCACTATGATTAGAGAATATGACCTTTATTAATTTATTTGGAATTTAATTAGATTTTCTTTATGACCAAACATGTATGGAAAGTTTTTATGACTGTTTTATGTGTGCCTAAAAATAAGTATACTCTTTATTATTAGGGTACAGTGTTGATATAGATTCATAAAATATAAATTATTGATTGTTAGAATCTTCTATATCTTTGACTAATATTTTGTTCACTTCAAATATTTTAGACTAAAAAATTTATTAAATTTTCTTCCTATTTCCTGTCTTATATAGTTTCTGCTTTATTAAATTTACCATTGCATTAATTTATTATAGATACTTATAACCGAATTGTGTCTCCTTTTGCAATGAAGGTTTTATAAAAGGTCCTTCTTTGATTAATTTATTGTTTGTGGAAGGATTTCACTTTATCAAGCCTGGTATCCTCAATTTTTATTTGTCGTTTAAATTGGTTGTACTTTTAAATGATGTACTTTTTTTTTTTAAATACAGTTTTGGTATAGTCAACATAAATTAAAATTTATCTGTAAACCATAATTCTCAGCAAACTGACACAAGAACAGAAAGCCAAACACTGAATGTTCTCACTCATATGTGGGTGTTGAAAAATGAGAACACGTGGACTCAGGGAGAGGAGCATCACACACTGGGGGCATCTGGGGGCAGGTAGGGGAGAGACAGTGGTGGGTGGGGAGGGAGGGAAGGGTGGGGAGGGAAAACATGGGGAGAAATGCCAGGTATAGTATGCACCTAAAGTTAAATAAATAAATTAACAAAAAAATTTACCATCCTAATTATTTTTAAGTGCACAGTTTAGTGGCATTAAGTACATTCCCGTTACTGTGCAACCACAACCAGCATCCATCTCCAGAATTCTTTTTTTTTTCATTTATTTTATTGCATTTTAGGTTTTGGGGTACATGTGAAGAACATGCAAGATTGTTGCATAGGTACACACGTGGCATTGTGATTTGCTGCCTTCCTCCCTATCATCTACATCTGGAATCTCTCCCCTTGCTACCTCTCCCCAACTCCCCACCCCCCACCATCCCTCCCCTATTTCCCCCCAACAGACCCAAGTGTGTAGTGCTCCCCTCCCTGTGTCCATGTGTTCTCATTGTTCAACACCCACCTATGAGTGAGAACATGCGGTGTTTGATCTTCTGCTCTTCTGTCAGTTTGCTGAGAATGATGGTTTCCAGGTTCATCCATGTCCCTACAAAGGACACAAACTCATCGTTTTTGATGGCTGCATAATATTCCATGGTGTATATGTGCCACGTTTTCCCTGTCCAGTCTATCATCGATGGGCATTTGGGTTGGTTCCAGGTCTTTGCTATTGTAAACAGTGCTGCAATGAATATTCGTGTGCACGTGTCCTTATAGTAGAATGATTTATAATCCTTTGGCTATATACACAGTAATGGGATTGCTGGGTCAAATGGAATTTCTATTTCTAGGTCCTTGAGGAATCGCCACACTGTCTTCCACAATGGTTGAACTAATTTACACTCCCACCAACAGTGTAAAAGTGTTCCTATTTCTCCACATCCTCTCCAGCACCTGTTGTCTCTAGATTTTTTAATGATCACCATTCTAACTGGTGTGAGATGGTATCTCAATGTAGTTTTGATTTGCATTTCTCTGATGACCAGTGATGATGAGCATTTTTTCATATATTTGTTGGCCTCATGTATGTCTTCCTTTGTAAACTATCTGTTCATATCCTTTGCCCACTTTTGAATGGGCTTGTTTTTTCCTTGTAAATCTGTTTTAGTTCTTTGTAAATTCTGGATATCAGCCCTTTGTCAGATGGGTAGACTGCAAAAATTTTTTCCCATTCTGTTGGTTGCCGATTCACTGTAATGACTGTTTCTTTTGCTGTGCAGAAGCTGTGGAGTTTAATTAGGTCCCATTTGTCTATTTTGGCTTTTGATGTCAATGCTTTTGGTGTTTTGGTCATGAAGTCCTTGCCTATGCCTATGTCCTGAATGGTTTTGCCTAGATTTTCTTCTAGGGTTTTTATGGTGTTAGGTCTTATGTTTAAGTCTTTAATCCAACTGGAGTTAATTTTAGTGTAAGATATCAGGAAGGGGTCCAGTTTCTGCCTTCTGCACATGGCTAGCCAGTTTTCCCAACACTATTTATTAAACAGGGACTGCTTTCCCCATTGCTTGTTTTTGTCTGGTTTGTCAAAGATCAGATGGTTGCAGATATTTTGTGTTGCCCTCAAGACCTCTGTTCTATTCTTTTCCTCTTGTAAGACTAAAGCTCTGCACCCACTGAACAACTTACCATTTCCCTCTCCTTCCAGCTTCGGGCAACTACCATTCTACTTTGTGTCCCTATAAATGTGTCAATGCTAGGTGTCTCATGAGTAAAATAGTGCTTTTAATACAGTAGTATTTTTAATTGTCAATGCTAGGTATCTCATATGAGTAAAATAATACTTTTAATGCAATACCATATAATATAATAATATTTTCTTACTGTAACTGACTTACATAATTTAACATGATCACCTCAGGTTAACATCTTACTGTGGTTTTGATATGCATTTCCCTAATGATCACCGTGGGACATCTTTTCATGTGTTTATTGGCCGTTTATATGTCTTGCCTGAAGAAATGTCTATTTATATTCCTTACTCATTTTTATATTGTGTTATTTGCCCTCCTATTTTGAATTCTGAGAGATTTTTATACATTCTGGATAAAAATCACTTATGAAGTATATGATTTTTAAGTATTTTCTCCTCTTTCCTAGGTGGCTGTCTCACTTTGCTGGTTGTGTACTTTTTTCTACCCCTTCTTTTCTTTTTAATTATTTTGAAGAAGTTAGTTTTAGTTGTGCCTTTTGCAGACAATATTGAGCTTGGTTTTGCTCTGGAACCAAATAAGAAAATCTTTCTCTCTTCTAATAGAAGATTTAAGTTGTTTATAAGAATTTTATAGGTTTTTTAAAATATCTATAGTGTGTGCACATATAGCTTTATAAAACTTTTCACTATATGGTCTATTTTCATTGTTCATCATATTGTTGCTATTCCTGCTGTTGCAGTAGTTTTTGCATTTATTTTGCTTTTAGGAAGAAGGTATTTTTAGGTAGTTTGTTTATGCTGTTATTATAAAATAATACCCTACTTTTTTCACAGGTTTGTGGCAATGTGTATTTGTTGTTATCATAAAAATAAATAAATAAACAAAATTGGCTTACAACTTCTTTCTTTCTTTTCCTTCTTTCCAACTCCTCCATCATCTAAGTTTATTCAGTGTTAAGATCTTTCTTGGTGTTCATATTGGCTCTTTTAAATATGCTTAGAATTCCACTATTCCATTTCAGCTTTAAATTTTATTATTACACTACCACCTATAACCTACTAAGGAAGAAATGAAGGGAAGGAGGGACAGAAGAAAGATAAGTAAAAGAAAGAATATAAGGAGGATAAAACAATTGAAAAGTCCACCAATGAAAGAATAAATAAATTATGCTACCTCTAGCTTATGAAATGCTATTCAGTTATTATAAAGAATAATGTCAACCTATATATGTTGACATGACAATAGTTTATTTTATTTTGGGTGAAAAAATAAGTCCTACAACAATATGTACATTATGATATGTAATATGTAGCCCACTTATATATAAAAAGCAATGTGTGTGTAAATACATACTTAAGTGTGTATATTTACATCTGGGAAGAAACAGAGCAAACTCTTTACAGTGCTAATCTCTGGACTGAGGAAGTAAATCGGAGGTATTACAGAGAATAAGGAAAATTATATACCTAATGTTATTTATATTTGTATTGTTTGAATTGTTTTACAATGTCAAAGAGCTGCTCTTTTATTTTATGAAAATAATAAATTACTTTAAAATGGTAATTTAAAAAAATCTTGTCATAGAGTAATTTACTTGATGCTAAGTAGATACATTAACTTTGTGTTTTCTCATGAGTTGTTTCTAAAGTATGTAATGACAAATTAAAAGGCCTGTCAAATTGAAACCTTGCATATTGTCTATTAACTAGTCTTTTATTTAAATTTGAGAAGTGTATTAGGCAAATTACTTCTCAGTTTTGGTTAGGCTTTTTAGACTCCCCATTGCCTCCATTTTTTTCTCAAAGGAATCATGTTTGGTTTCCCTGAATTTGGGTTTAATGTGTAATGTTCTCTAGCATTTTGATCTTTCTTCTTTCAAGACAGATATCAATAAATTCTTAACTTCCTTTTGAAAAATTAAAGTTTCTCTGTGCAGAACCAGGCAGCATCCTTCTAAGTTTTGGAATATCCTGGGACAATCACCATGTTAGTGATTTTTTGATCTTTGACTTAGTGTCCTATACTACAAGGATGGCAAATCTTCTAAGCAAAGTTTGCTTTCCTATTCATCAGGATAAAATTATTTTACAAAATAAAATTTTTTAAAAAGCAAAATGGTGGTTATTGTAACATTATTTTCAACATCTCACAAATCTAACTGAAGTGATAATTCAATGAAACTATTGCAATTTGCCAAATCACCTGTCTAGATTGTGCTTTTTTTATCAAGCAATCTTTTACTTCTGCCATCATCTCACTTTCTGCATGACCCACTTTCTCCCCTTTCCTCAATCCTTCAACTTGTCTTCCATGATAACCCTCCACATTCTTAGTAAGTGACTTCCCTTCCTCCACAAGGGAAATAAAAAAACACATGACATGAACATCCTAATTCCTGACACAAATCCACTCTTCCCAGGCAAGGACCATGCCCCTACTTATGGCATTGGTCCCATCTCTTACTTTTTCAATAATCTTCTATAATCTGTCATGCAAGACTGTCTCAGCATCTCTTACCTGTCCTTCGTTACTTCCACCTGTCCTTCATTACCTCCACTGGTCCTTCATTTCAATTTAATGTAAATATGCTCAAACTTCTCCCATTTTATTAAAAAAGACTTCCTTTATTTCTGTCTCCTCATTCACTGTTGCACATGTTGGCAGGCTCACTACATTCATGTTTCTGATTTTGTTGTACCTTAAATTTATTCCTTATTCTACTCTAGTCTCAATTTCATACTAGATGCTCTTTTTTGCAAGGTAATCAATAATCAAGTAGCATTTTTAGTCTCCATCTCTTCTGCTTTTTATTCAAACAGTTTGGCCATTTCTTATCAGTTTCCTTTGCTGTATCTTGTCCTATTCCCAAACACTAAACTTGCGGCACCTCAAAGCTCTGAAGTAGGCCCACATACATCTTCACCCTGAAAAACTCATCCATTACCTTAGTTTTATCAAACATTTACTGATTTATGACTCCAAAGTATGCCTGGTGCTCTGTTGTGATACCCAGGCTTATGTCACTTACAGATTGGGCTACCCAGGGAAGTGGGCTTTGAGATGGATAGCAGACAAGAGGACTTTCAGTAGCATTCTTGGGCTTCACACCTGTGGATGAGAAGGGAGGGAAGTCAAAAGGGAGAAGCTGAGCTGCAATGTCGTGTCAACCACAGGCCTCAGCCAATACTACGCAGAATTCAGAAGCTGAAACGACTCTTTGGAGCTGTCCTGAGTTTGGGTTAGGGGGCTTTTCTTCATAACTTCTGTTGACCAATTATTAGTGTAGACCCCCCTGGGAAGGAGCTATGACCTTAGAGAGACTTCCTTTAGCTGAGGCAACCCCTGTAGGGAGCTGATAAGTGAGAGCTCCTAGTAGCTGGAAAAGTAGGTCTTTCTGTTTCTGAAGGAAATCTAGGTGGTTCATCAAAGCAGCAACCATAAGAATCAAGTGCTTACTGGGGGATCACTTGAACCTGGGAGGAGGAGGTTGCAGTGAGCTGAGATGCTGCCACTGCACTCCAGCTTGGGCAACAGAGTGAGATTTTGTCTTAAAGAAAAAAAGAAAAAAAAAGAATCAAATGCTTACTTAGTATTTTCACTTGCCATCTTACCTCAAAAGTACATTTCCAAAATTATTAATAAACTCTTCTTGCTAATTCCCACTCCCACCCATTGCTTCTCCTTCCCATTCTTCCCATCACAGTTAGATGGCCATCCCATTCACTTTGTCACCAAAACCTAGGAGTCCCCCTGAACTCTTTTCTCTGCCTCACTGTCCCCCACATCTAATCAATTATCAGTCTAATGATTTCACATCCTAAATATCTTATTTCAGTCAGTTTGTGCCATCCTGCTGCTGCCACCAATAAATGACTACCGTATCTTTCCTGCATGATTGCATTATTTTCCTCAGTGATTTCTCTTTGCCCACATTTTTCCCCTTCAGATCAGTCTCTCCATATTACAGTCAGTGATGCCTTCAAAAAATTCCCAGTAAGCATCGCATTCCATTTAGTGACATATAAAATCTTTAATTTGACCTACAAAGGCCTTCACAATCAGGGCTCCAATCTCTCCAAGCTTCACTTACTCCTCTCTGTCCTTCACTCTTTTCCACTCAATCCATACTGGATTTTTATTAGCTTCTTGGAAACGCCATGTTTTTTGCTGTTTTTCATGTTCTTCCTCTACATGAATTCTTATCTTTTCTCCCTTCCAATCTCAGCCTATATATCACTTCCTCACTGAAAACTTTTTTATAACACCTGGGACTAAGCAGTATCATCTGGTGTTTGTTTACTGACAAAGATGGTGTCTGTGCTGCCATGCTTCATTTTGTAAGGATTTGCTTATATCTTTCTTCTGCTCTGAGAGACAAGCTTCACAAGAGCAGAAGCAGTGTGTGTCTTCTTCATTGTTTTATTTTCAATGCTTAGTGCAATGCCTAGCATGTGGTCTGAGATTTGACTTTGCATTTGCCATTCCTTTTACTTGAAATGTCTTTTCTAGTCTCATAAGCCTCAGATTTGCTTTTACTATTTTCCAAGAAGCTTCTTTTAACCCACCCATACAAAAAAAAAAAAAACTAATACTACGTCCTTGGTCACCACTTTACTTTGTACATGATTCCACAGTTGCACTTTTCACATTTTTATATCTTTAGCATTTGGAGTTGACTTTCAACTGCATTGACTAAAGAATTTTTTAATTTCCTCTCAACATATAAAAAATCAGTCCTTTTCACAATTAACAAATCAGAACATATGGCAATACTGGATACATATTCCCCCATGATAATCATCTACCTTGAGCAAAGTGGTTGTACAGGTTAAACAATGCATGCCTTCTCCAGTTCACTGGACATATCACTAGAGAAGCCACAGTCATCCTCCATTCTGAGTTTGCAACCACTAGCACAAGTTTATCTTTTCTATTAAATAACTAGTTCCTTACTTTGTGAGTTCTTAGAAATAACAAGGTGAATTTTAATCATTTGGAATCCTGCACTCCCCAGCATATTTCCTGAGATATAGCAGGTATTCAATAATGTTATTTAATTGAGAGACTGATAAATTGATTTTAAAAGACTAATGCTTTCTTGTTGATTTTTTATTTTAAAAAAAATTTCCATTTTTATGGGATCCACTGTGAAGAACTACTATAGGAGATTAATTAAAATAATGAATATGAACCAAGGACAGTTCTGAAATATACATGTTTACCATTGAATGAATTAATACTTATTTAATCCACAAAATTAGGTCAGGTGTGGTGGCACCATTTCCAAAGGAAGCTATTTCATATCCAGAAGTAGAGAGTTGTACTTAGGGCATTTGAGAATATCATCATAACCAGAAACTAAGATCTTGAGTTAGAATAATTGAATAGCTTCCAGAAAGGAAAACTTGTTATAATACCAACAATCGGTCCTGACAGGGGTTCTAGTATCTGGTTACTATTGCTATTACATATGCTTACGAATGAGCAGAAATAACAATCGGAAGCATAACTCTCACTTCAAACAAAAAAATGACAATGTTGCTGCTTCATGTCTCCAGCAGACCTTGATAATACTGACACTCGTTTTTTGGTGCTTGTAGAACTCTCTTATTTCAGATTTTGTAATCTGCATGATTCCAAAAAGCATCTGATCTAAAAACATAATTGAAACTGTAAAAATTTAAAATACCAAGAGTCCTGTGAGACAGAGGTGGGTGGATCACTTGAGGTCAGGAGTTTGAGACCAGCCTGGCCAACATGGTGAAACCTCATCTCTACCAAAAATACAAAAAAAAGGAGCTGGGCATGGTGGTACCTGCCTGTAATTCCAGCTACTCCGAAAGCTGAAGCAGGAGAATCACTTGAACCCGAGAGGCAGAGGTTGCAATGAGCTGAGATCAGACTGAGTGACAGAGTGAGGCTCCGTCTAAAAAAAAAAAAAAAAAACAAATCTCTTTTTTCAACTGTGTCTTTTTGACAGTATTTGAGCACATGTTCAAATATGGTAGTACACTACCTCATAAACAATTTGGTCATTAACCTTGTAGCAAATATTACAGTTAATTTTAAAAGTTTTTTACATTTAGAAAGTCAGAAAGGCAGTCTTTTCTGCCTTTAATAAAGCAGATCCTCTAATATAGCATATAGTTTCTTACCTCTAATGTGACATAACTTTGAATTAAATTTAACAAAAAGCCTTAATATTAATAAAGATGATGACAAATGTGAATGCAAAACTTTTACACATATAGTGTACAGAAAACAGTGATATAGTCCAGACAATGGGCATTAGGAAATAAAAATATTTTGATGTGTAGATTAATTTGTAACATTAATCAAGATGGAAGACATACAAAAGAGATTAGGTTCTATGTCAAATCATACAAATTAAAATTAAACAAGATTTATTGGTTTTTATTCATAATGTTCAGCACAATTTACATTCAAATATTTAAGCAAGGAAAAACTCAGATGTTTTTAACTTATTTCCTCTCAAATTATGTTTTATAAGGAATTTCATGATGTATTGAAATATGATTCCTCTTTCTGCCATTCATTTCCTTGTTATAGATTCTTGATAAGACACAGTCCTTGAGGAGAAAAAGAGAGATTTTTGAAAAAAGCATCAACTGTAGTCGTGTTTATTACAATCTTAGCCTTTCAGCTTTTCATATCATGAGTCATTGTTTTTATTAAGTACTAATAAGGACAAATGATCTTACTTGGTAAATAATATCACTAGTTCCCTTTTAAAAACTCAACATTATTAACTACACTACTTACCATTTGTTAATATATTTCTACGTTTTTACTTTTTTCTCTTGAAAGTCAGAAATTCATACTGTACCAAAACACTTAAATAGCATATAACTTTTTTACCACCCTGATTTTACCACAATTAGAAATAAAAATAAAAATTTTCCCTACTATTGTGTGTCTTTTAAATATTTTTTTAATAGAGTGGTCAAAGCATCTAAAAAGCTGACTTTATGTAGTTCATACAGTTCATGGTTTGCAATTTTAAAAACAGGTACACATGCTCTTTGCCACTACTTATATTTTTAATATTCTTAGTTGAACAAAAAATATAATTTCCATTTTTTATATAGTGTCCTTAAAAAGGATTAAAATTCTGATCTTACAAAATGGTTTACATAATTTTATTATACTCTTTTAACATTTCTGTAAGAAAAGAGTCAAATTATTTTCTGTAAGTGGCAAAGGATATATTTTTTAAATTGTCATGTGAGGAAACACTCTAGTATGTGATTTCCAATAGTTACATAAAAATGTGTTCCTGAAAATAAATACCTTATTTTCCAACCTTTATTAGTAGTGCATGAACTTATATTGAGAAGTAGGAGAAAGTGAGATTTTGTCTTTATCATAGAATATATGTTAATTTTTTCACATTTAAATATTGCACATATAAATTAATTTATTTTTCCATTTGCCAAAATGTCACAAATATCAAATGGCAAGCATTGCTTTCACTTCAGACAATTCAGAAAGCCTGCTGAATTAATTAACACTTCCAGTTGTTTGCTTGGTATAAAAAAGAAGTGAAGAAAATACGACTATTTTTTCTTTCCAATTGCCATAAAGTACAAGTGCTGTAGAACATAACATTTCTGAAATATTGAATAACAATCTGAAAAAAAAATACCTATAGGTGAAAGACTCTTCTTACCTTTCTCTTGGAATACATCTTGGATATTTTAACTGTCCTCTGTCACATTGCATTCTAAGTTTAGATTCACTCATAGATAACTGAGCTATATAAGTGTTTCTTCTACAAATAAACTCAATATATTCACCATGCAAAATATGTGGTCTATTGTCAAAATCCCATTTCAGAAGTAAATTATTCTTTTCCATTTCAGCAAAAGATAATGTGCATGGCTCTGAGAACAAAAAGTTAAAAAAAAAAGTTAAAAAGAAGAAAACTATCTTGATACATCTTGGCACAGACAGGAATCATGTGTTGCCTACTCATGAGGACCTTCAAATTCCCAGGCATAAGAGTGGTTAGCCAGTTAACTAGAATTAATATTTGAGTCAGGAAATACGTTCAAACATCACAGAAAACAGTGAGCCATTTCTCTCTGTGGTGCTGGATTTGGAGAAAAGGTATTTTCTGCCACTTAGTTTTATGTCATTAGCCTTTTCAAAGATAGCAAACAAACCAAAAAAGGTATTCTGGGGGAGCATTGACAGTTACTAATGGTCATTGAAATCATGCTCTTTTCTCTTTTTTCTTCTTCAGAAAGTTTGAATAAAATTCTCATGAGACAAATTATTAATTGCTGTATAGATAACATTTTATGTAAATGTAGTCATGAACTAGATTCTCAGCCCTGACCCAAGCTTTACATCCTTATGACATCCAAAGTCATGGATGGTTACTTCTCTTTAAAATTTCTAGTTAAGAATTATCAAGACTGGATTAAGATGTTTAAATTCTAAGCATGGAAAGTATAATTGTGTCATTTCCCAGGTATATTAAACAAAACAGAACGTTAAAGTATATATATTAGGATACACAAAAAACCTCTTTTTTTTCCCAAAATAAAAATATTAATTTTTCTAAAATATCAAATATCAAATTATTTCAGAAAATGGAATTTCTTGAGTCCTTATTTGTCTCCTGTATGGCCTAGCATTAAGGAATAGTTTCTGAGACAGGTAAAAAGGTCCAGAGTTGCTAATATGGCATATCAATCATATACCTGTAAATACATTGACAAAGTTATTTACAGTATTCCCTCCCCGATTGCCTTCAGGGGATACATTTCAAACCGCAGTCCATGCCTGAAATTGCAGATAATGGCAAACATATTGTCACGTATTTAGAACATGTTTCTGTTCATGTCTTCTGCCCACAAATGTAATGCCTCTGCCACCTCTACCAAGCATTTATTATGCACTGTAGCTTGTCACTTTTGCAGTTTTAGGTGCAACAACAAAACTAGCATGCATGTCTTTTTCCTTCTTCACACTTTCATAGATAGAAGACTCACTGTTACCGTGAATCTTAACAACCTCAGCATACATTTTCTTTTTAAGTTGAGAATGTCCACCTTTTCACTTAAAGGAAGCACTTTATAGCTTCTTTTTAGTGTATCTGGGGCAGAAAGGATGGAATGGCATGAGATTTTATTATACTACTTAGTGCATAATTTAAAACTTGTAAGTTGTTCATTTCTGAAATTTTCAATTTCACATTTCAGACTGCAGTTTATAGCAGGTAACTGCAACCATAAAAAGTGAAACTGCAGCTGAGAGGAGAGTACTGTGTTCAGTTATTTTTTTCCACAACTACTTAGTAAATGCCTTGTGTCAAACATTATGCTGGAAGTGCTACAGGCGATAAAAATGAACAAGAATTATTGCAGTCATTACAAAATAGTTTTGAAAATAAAGTCAAATAGTACTATAGTTTAGGATGTCATTGTTCTACAAAGCATGAGATTTAAATTAAGAGAAATTTAAAAGTTGACTCGTGGACCTTTAGCTTTCAGTTATGACAGAGTACATTATCTCAAACCAGCACTTCTATTAAGAACCAGAAATCTGAAAAACAGGAAACAAGCAAGAATTTCAAGGTATCAGAAAAGCTCAAGGAACTTAGTCAAGGAATTAAGGCTCTGGAAAAAAATTTATTCAGGTGAGTTCAACAACTATGTGAGGCTGGGTGTGGTGGTTCATGCCTGTTAATTTCAGCACTTTGGGAGGCCGAGGCAGGCAGATCATCTGTAGTCAGGAGTGTGAGACCAGCCTGGCCTAAATGGCTAAACCCGGTCTCTACTAAAAATGATAATAAAAAAAAATAGCCGGGGGTGGTGGCGCATGCCTGTAATCCCAGCTATTCGAGAGGCTGAGGCTGGAGAATCGATTGAATCCAGGAGGTGGAGGTTGCAGTGAGCCATGATCACGCCACTGCACTCCAAACTGGGTGAAAGAAGGAGGCTCTGTCTCAAAAAAAAAAAAAATTCTATGTGCCATTTTTTTTTTCTTAAGGTATTTTTTTACTCTAAGTCTGAAATGAGGGGCTAGATGATAGAGAATGGCCAGCATAGGCATAAAGCCAGCAGAAGTTTTGAAAAATCTCATGGAGTTGAAGATAGAAAAATGAGAATTAGGGTAAACCAAGGCAGCCAGGACTTGAAAAGTAAAGAATGTAGAAGGATAGGAGGTGTAGAAATATGAGCTTGAGGCTCTGCACCAGATTTTCCCTGAGGCACTGCTTATCCTTGACTTGTATAGAGGCATGGAATGAGGAGCCAAGCAGAAAGTAAATCATAAAGCAAATGAAAAGTTGCAGTGGGCATTTGGGCAGTCTCCCAGTAATATCAGAGAGAGTCAAGGAGAAAAAGCTGTAATACACACAACAAACTCTGTGAAGAACCCTAGAGAGTTACAGTCTGTGAGAAAAGGCAAACAGATGTCTGAAAACAAATGTTGAGAAAGCTTTATTTCTAATTATATTGAAACCAACTGCCTCTACCATAATCATCAGCCAGAGGATAAGCATTCTTCAGAGTAAGCTGACATCATCCAAACCTAAAATTTTCCGTAATATAATATTTAAAATTCAACTGTTAACAAAAACATCAAGAATTTGGGGCTAGAATATAGAAAAAAATATATACAGGATGATCCAGTTATTGGAGTTTGCAGACAAGTCTTAATAAAAATTATGAAGGATATGTTCAAGAAGTTGATATTGAGATAGGATCTTTCATCAGATAACTCCAATCTACAAAAAGAAAATATGAAATTGAAATTCTAGAAATGCACAGATAATAGCTGAAATTGAGAACTTAAAAGATAAGTTTAAAGCAGATTGGATACATCTAAAGAGAGGATTATCAAACTAGAAGAAAATTACCAAATTGAAACAAAGAAATAATACAATGAGAAAATTACTAAAACACTACTACAGTGAAACAAAAAGAAAATGAGAGAAAATATAGACTTATAGAGACAATGGCATAGAAAAAAGATGTAATATGTGTATCATGGACTCACAGAAGGAGCGGGAAATGTACTTTTTAAAAGATATTAGCCAAACATTTCTAAAACCCATGAATGATACCAAGTACATCAAGATTCAAGGAATGCTACTAACTTGATGAATAAAATGTAAAAAGAAACCCACATCTAGGCCAACATAAATAATTTGCTGAGATTAAAGACAAAGAGAAATGTTTAAAACAGCGGAGAAAAAAAGAGATACATTACCTTCAAAAAAGTATCATTAAGAATAGCATTGGATTATTTAACAAAAACTATAAAAACCAGCAAAGGATGAAATGACACATTTTAAAGCACTGTAAGAAAATAAGGGCGAGGCTACAATTCTATACCAGGCAAAAATATCCTTCAAAATTGAAGGGAAATAAACACACTTGCAGACTACAAAAATAAATAAATGAATAAATAAATAAATAAATGCTGAGAAAATAAAGAAATAATTGTTTTCAAGCAGAAGGAGACACAGAGAAAAACAGGAAAAGGTGAGGAGCAAACACATTGATAAATATATAGGTAAATCTAAAAGACTATAATTGTTGGAAAAAACTATAATGTCAATCATATCTTTCATATTTAAATTATTTGTAGAATTAAAACAGAAAACAATAATACAAAAAGTTGAAAGAGTAAACAAAGTTATAGTGTTTTAAAGTCCAAGAGAAGTGGTAAAAGCTCTAATTTATTTTGGATTGAATTAATAAAGATTGTTTGATATAATCTCTATGATAATGGTTAAGAAAAAAAAGACAGGAAAGTATAATTAACAAGCTAATAGAGGATGAAATGGTTTACCAAAAAGTAGATGTATCTGTAAGAAAGTAAAAATACTTTTAAAAAGAGAAAATAATATAAAACAGACCGGACACCATGGCTTACACCTATAATCCAGCACTTTGGAAGGCCAAAGCAGGAGGATCACTTGAGCCCAGGAGTTCAAGATTGGCCTGTGAAACATAAGGTGACTCCATCTTCATTAGAAATAAAAATAAATAGCTGGGTGTGGTGCCACACACTCTGTCTCTACAAAAATAAAAAATTAAAAATTAGCTGGGAGTGGTGGTGCACATCTGTGGTTCCAGCTACTCAAGAGTCTGAGATGAGAGGTCATTTAAGCCCGAGGTCATGGCACTCTAGCCTGGGCAACAAATGAGGCCCTGTCACTCTCTATATATCTGTCTATTTATCTATCTGCTGATAGACCAGCCTAGGCAACATAAGGAGATTCCATTTCCACAAAAATATAAAAAAAAATAGCTGGCTGTGGTGGCACACACCCTGTCTCTATAAAAAAATATTATACATATACATATATACATTTCTAGATATATCTATATAAAGATATTTCAAGAGAGAGAGAGACAGTCACATTTTTTGACCAAGCTGGAGTTCCTTAGCAACAAATATCTCTCCATATACATATATGGAGAGACAGAGACAGAAAAGAGAGAGAGATGGCCAATAGGATATATATCAAGTATAGTAAGATACATCTAGTATAGGAAGATGGTAGGTTTAAACTGAAAAATATTAGTAATTACATGAATGTGTAAATGGACTAAATATTCCATTATAAAGAAAAAAAATTATAAACTGCATAAGTATCTTTTAAAATAAACTATATATTTCTTATAAGAGATGCACACTAAAAGTAAGAACCCAGCAGGCTCAAAGTTATGGGATGGAAAAATGCATACTTTGTAAATGTTTTTCAAAGTCATTGGTGCAGCTAAAGGAGACTTCAAGACAAAAAAAAAAAAAGCAAATTATTACTATATATGAATATATGAAAGAATATGAAGGAGGTCTTTTAAAATTAGAAAATGCCAACATACCAAGATTTAGTGTCTCAATTTATGTGTGTACCTAATGAAATAGTATCAAAATACAAAAGCAAAAAATGACAGAACTAAAATAGGAAATGTTTTAAAATGCCAAGTGAGACTTTAACATGCTTCTCTCAGTAATTGATAGAAAAAACAACACAAATTGGTACAGCTTTGGATTAAATTAAACATCAAAAACAAAATTCAATCCAATTGGCACATGTACAACAGTGAACCCAAAGATGCCAAAGTTAACTTTTTTCAAGTACAAAAAGAATATTTACCTAAAGCAAATGTATGCTCCTTATAAAGCAAATATCAACAGATTTTAAAGTGCAGATATAATTCAAAGTGTCTTAATCTAATTAAACTAGAAATCAATAACCTAAAGAAAACTAGAAAACCCCATATTCAGAACTTTAAAAATAAACTATAGATGGTTCCGTACACATCGAATATATCAAAATGGATATTATAAAATTTTCGAGTTGAATGGTAGTAAAAATCCAAGATATAAAAATGGGTTGGATGAAGTTAAAGTTGTGCTCAGAGAGAAATTTCTATTTTTAAGTCATACATTAGAAAAAAACATAAAAGGTGAAAATCAGTAATCTATGTATTTACCTAAACAAGCCAGAAAAAAGAGTAATAAAAGAAATACAAGAAAGTAGAAGAAAGGAAATAATAAAGATAATAGCATAATTAATGAAATAGAAAGCAAAATTTGATGAATCAACGAATGCAAATATTGGTTGTTTGCAAACACTAGTAAAATATATAGACCCTTAGCAAGGCATGTCAAGTCAGACAGGTGTTAATAGAAGTAAAAACAAAAGATACATCAATGAAAACCTCCAAAGGAGGATAGGAAGATGTTGTAACTACTTTATGTTAGTAGATTTCACAAGGCAGTTGTTATGAACAAATCAAGAAACTTCTCCCTACCAAAACTGACAAAAGAGGAAATAATTACCATTATTTGTTAAACAAATTGAAGCTGTTAATTTGTCTTTTCATAGAAAAACCTAAAGTCCCAGATGGCTTCTCTGGTGAACTCTTAAAATTATGAAGGAAGAAACAGCACCAATCCAGAGAATCAGAAAAGAGGGGACACTTCCCAATCATGGGTTGAGGTCAGCATAAACTTGGTATCAAACCAGAAAGGAAAATAATCAACCAATCTTTCTCATGAAAAGAGATGAGTAAAATATTGATAAACAAAAATACAACAACATATAATTGCATAATGCATCATAACCTTACGGAACTTTTCATGGAAATACAATTATGCTCTAACATTAAGAAGAAGCAATATAATTTATTAAATTTGCAGGGAAAAAATGAAAGTAATAATCATGTAATTATTTCAACAGATATTGCTAAAATTAAACACCTGTTGAAGATTCTTTAAAAATATTTTTGGCAAGAGAGAAAAAAATGTTTTCTAGATTTTTTTTATTGTACTTTATGTTCTGGGGTACACTTTTCAAAAGAAGACATTAATGCAGCCAACAAACATATGAAAATATTCTCATCATCACTGGTCATTAGAGAAATGCAAATCAAAACCACATTGAAACACCATCTCACACCAGTTAGAATGACGATCATTAAAAAAATCTGGAGACAACAGATGCTGGAGAGGTTTCTATATCTTTAACTTGATTTTTTCAAGAGTATTTACAGCAACACTTAAAGGTGAATTATTGAAAGTGTTGAGAATGGGAAACAAAAAGATATCCACTACCTCTTCCATTCCACATTGTACTGAAGTCCTAGCCAGTGAAAGAAAATAAGAAAAATAAAAGTCATAATTGGAAATAAAAAATATTTTCTTATTATTTACAGATATGCTATTTTATGCCTCTGAGGACCTTGGTAAATATTATTCTTACTAGGATGCCTTGCTAATAAAACATTAATTTGCTTCATCTTTCCATACTGTGTTGTCCATTTCTTTGTTTCCCTATTGTACAAATGTTTTCTATTATAGTGCCAATCACAATGAATGATAATTGTTAACATTTACTCACACCACTACGGCTTATTCAACTTATACCAAACTGCTACCTGATGTGTGGTTTGCATTTAACCGATATTTATTAGTACAAACTGAACTATAGTTATTTATGATCTAGAGGAAAGAATAGAAGCCAGTGATGAAATAAGTACATGAGTAAGATAACACAAATGCAGCAAATTAAGCATTTTATCAGTGTTACGTTAACTCAAAAATGACAGCAAATTAAAAATATATAGTTTCACTTTATTAGAGGCACATTTAGTAGTACATACCTAAACACAATGGTGGTGTAGTCCACACTCCCTCTAAACAATAGGCCTCCCTAGATCCTTGTAGGAAATAGTGATCAAAACATCTGTATTCTACTGAAGAGCCATTTTCATAGGTGTCTACTGTTAAACCAATAATAACTCCATGTTTAATAAGTGGAGGAGATGTGCACATTCCTTTAGATTCTGCAAAATAAGTTTTAAAGTATACAATGAATTGCTATAATGAGCTTCCAGTATTTTATAAGTGCTACAGAAATAAATTAAGACATTTTATAAAGTCATTTTTTTTTTCAGACAGAGTCTCACTCTGTCACCTAGGGTGGAGTACGGTGGGTGGCACGATCATGGCTCACTGCAACCTCTGCAATCCTCCTGTCTTAGCCTCCCAACTAGTTGGGTCTACTGGTGCATTGTTTTTTGTTTTTGTTTTTTTTTAAGAGACAAGGTCTTGCTCGGTTCCCAGGCTGGTCTTGAATTCCTGGACTCAAGAAATCTGCCCACCTTAGCCTCCCAAAGTGCTGGGATTACAGGTGTGAGCCACTGCACTTAACCATAAAAGCATTTTTAAGGCAGTTCTCAAATTTTTAAAATATTGAAAATATTTTATAATAATGTTATACCATGCAATTTATAATTAGAATCTTATGTTATAATATTTACATACTTATTTAAAACCAGCAGAGTATTAACAATCACGATTTTGCTTTTCCCTAAGTGTATGAGATTTCTATAGAAGCCATGCCTTCTATAAACATTGTCTTCCTTTTCTTCTTTATTAAAAGTAATAGTCCCTATATCTGGGGATTACTGAGACAATGGGTCCCCAGAAAGCCCTAAGTAGATGCTTTACAGTGTTTGTTGTTGAGTGTTCACAAGAGGATGATCAATTCTCTGAAAGTCTGGTGACATTTATAAAACCTATTGATATTTTCTCTTCATAAAATTGATTTACTGGAATTAAAAGATGTCATCATGGCCATCCTACATAGGTATATATGCTGATTGAAATTTGATAATTGGATCACTTCTAACTTTATGGATCAGAAGAAGATGGTAGTGAATTGGTTAGGGTAATAAGTATAAATTTTCTCTAAAGATAGCGATGTTGAGCTTTCTTTCATATATTTTTTGGCCACAGAAATGTCTTCTTTTGAGAAGTGCCTTTTCATATCTTTTGCCTACTTTTTGATGGGGTTTTTTTTTCTTGTAAATTTGTGTAAGTTCCCTGTAGATTCTGGATATTAGACCCTTGTCAGGCGGGTAGATTGCAAAAATTTTCTCCCATTCTATAGGTTGCCTGTTCACTCTGACGATAGTTTCTTTTGCTGTGCAGAAACTCTTTAGTTTAATTAGATCTCATTTGTTGATTTTGGCTTTTGTTGCAATTGCTTTTGGCATTTTCATCATGAAGTATTTACCCATGCCTGTGTCCTGAATGGTATTGCCTAGGTTGTCTTGTAGGGTTTTTTATTGATTAGGGTTTTACATTTAAATCTTTAATCCATCTTGAGTTAATTTTTGCATAAGTTGTAACCACAATGAGATACCGTCTCACACCCAATCAGAATGGCAATTATTAAAATGTCAAGAAACAATAGATGCTGGTGAGGCTGTGGAGAAACAGGAATGCTTTTACACTGTTGGTGGGAATATAAATTAGTTCAACTATTGTGGAAGACAGTGTGGTGATTCCTCAAGGGTCTAGAACCAGAAATACCATTTGACTCAGTAATCCCATTGCTGGATATATACTCAAAGGAATACAAATCATTCTATTATAAAGACACATGCGCAGGTATGTTTATTGCAGCACTGTTTACAATAGCAAAGACTACAATATCAAATGCCCATCCATAATAGACTGGATGAAGAAAATGTGGCACATATACACTATGGAATACTATGCAGCCATACAAAAGGATGAGTTCATATCCTTTGCAGATAAATGAATGAAGCTGGAAACCATCATTCTCAGCAAAATGACACAAGAACAGAAAACCAAACACTGCATGTTCTCACTCATAAGTGGGTGTTGAACAATGAGAACACATGGACACAGGGAGGGGAACATCACACACCGGGGCCTGTCGGGGGTGGCCAGGCTAGGGAATGGATAGCAGGGGATGAGGGAATTGGGGAGGGCTAATATTAGGAGAAATACCTAATGTAGACGACAGGGAGATGGATGCAGCAAACCACCATTGCACGTGTATACCTATGTAACAAAACTACACATTTGGCACATGTACCCCGGAACTGAAAGTATAATAAAAAATAATAAATAAATAAAACCCTACACATTCTGCACTTGTATCCCAGAAAACAAAGTAAAGTAAAAATTAAATTAAATTAAGTTAAAATGAATAATAATAAATAAAAGAAAAATAACAACAAAAAGCAAATAAATTTTCTACCCAGGTAGCAGATATTGATCAAGTAAGATACCCATAGAGAGCATTATTATTTTACCTTTTTTAATACATAAAGGATATTTCACTTCTCCTCTGTTGCACCGCACATTTAACTCAGACAATGGAGTTAATGGAGATAAGTCATATCCCTGTTTACATACAAAATCTATTAAATCTCCATGTAATACTTTTCCTTCATATTTCCACTTCATCTCTATGTTATTTCTGTTCATGTAATCCACATTAACAGTACATGGCTCTGAAAAACAAAATACTCTTTTAAATTATTGTGTGAGAAATATAAAAATGATATTTTAAAACAAAAATATGAAAAGTATCAAAAGCAATTTTATAATTGAAACCATCATTAAGGCTTCTCACACACATATATACATATAAGAAAATACATACTTATTATCAAATGGATCTATATACCACTTATTGTAATACACTAAAACCACTAATTTAAAACATCAAAAATACTGTTTAAGGGCATCAATCAGTTAGATTAATAATAATTTTCTTTCTATAGAATAGAAACCTTGAACTACCATATAGAAAATAACAGAAAAATCTCCTAATGAATAAAAGCAAGACTCTTGCCCTTATGGAACTTACCTTCTACTTGAGAGAAACACCCACAATACATAATAAATATAATAAAGATATGAATTGCATAATTTGTGGCTGATATGGTTTGGCTTTGACCCTACCCAAATCTCATCTTGGATTGTAGCTCCCATAATTCCCACATGTCATGGGAGGAAGCTGGTTGGAGGTAATTGGATCATGGGTTGGGTTTTCCCATGCAGTTCTTGTGATAGTGAATAAGTCTCATGAGATCTGATGGTTTAATAAAGGGGAGTTCCCATGCACATGCTCTCTTGCCTGCCACCATGCTTCTCCTTTGTCTTCTGCCATGATTATGAAGCCTCCCAAGACATGTGGAACTGTGAGTTCATTAAATGTCTTTCCTTTATAAATTACCTCATCTCAGGTATGTCTTTATTAGCAGTATGAGAACAGACTAATATGGTGGCCACCTTTAAATTACAGCACAAGATAAATTTGATGAAAAAAGAATATTGAAGGGGAGGGGTAACAAAAGAGCTAGGGAAGAGAAGTTGCATTTTCAGTAAGGTGATTAGGACAAGCCAAAGTAAGAATATTTGCACAAAAGCTTAAAGATGACTAAGTGAACCATGTCATTTTCTTTATAAAAGAGTGTTCCATGCAGAAGTAACAACCAATGCAAAGTCCCTGAAGTGAGAGCATTCTTGGCTTGTTTGTGGAAGAATAAGAAGACTGGAAAGACTGGAGTGGTAAGAGCAGGGAAAAGCGTATGGAGAGGTTAGAGACTCTTAATGTCTAGAATAATAATTCCTACAGAGAAAATTCTACTCTTTATTATATTGTTGTGTGAATTTGTACTGATAGCCTTCCCAGTTTCAATACATAAGCAAGATATACAAACCACCTTTCTCTTGCCCTGATAACAAAGCTTAAACTTCATTTGGTAATTCCTTTGATTATTTAGGACAAAGTCTAACTCTCTTGAGGCAGTTGTTCCAGATATGGAATGACGTATTTCCTTAAATACATCATTGTTATTTCCTTATGAGCTTGATTCATTACTAGCTTGGCCATAAAAATTTTAATCTAGTCTTTGTCCTTAGAGATTACTATACCTCCATTGAAATAAATATCAATCACATCAACAACTTAATATCAAAAACATTTATAAAAATATGAGAGCAACAGAAAAATTCTATGGGAATATGTATCTGAATTTGAGTGGGAACAGCCTCGAAGTATTACTTGGAAGGTAGAAACTAACAACAAAAGGTTGAAAGAGCTCAATACTTAAAACTTACATATACTTAAAAACACTATAAATAAAGAGAAATTAAAAATAATTGCAATAAACATTATCAAGTGGATAATTTAATTTATATAGATATTGATGTTATAAGGATGAAAAATAGCTAACCTATCAATAATTTATCCATGAAAAAAAAACCTGTGGCCAATAGAAAATTGAAAAATTCCAAATTAACTAATTCTTAAAAAAATCAAATTAAAACAACTGTGCTTGCCTGCTTAACAAAAGACGTCAAGATTAAAATATTCAAAGTTAACAAAGATTAAGACAATTACTACTTTAATTCACTTATGGTAGGGTTAACATATCAGAACAGACTTTCTGATAGGCAATTTGGTAATTAATAGAAAATGAATTAAAATTACCAGATCTCATAATTATTTATTTATTAAAAAAATTTTTTTGGGGAAGACAGACACTCTCCCTGAAAAAAATAATTTGCTTTTCCTTCTGCTTAGAAAAATTGTTCATTATTTATGTTATTTTAGTGCCACAAATTGTTTCAAAGGAAAAACATGATGATATTAAAACAGGTATTATTTTAAAGGTAAATCGCTGTGAGGAATCTAAATAGACGATGCAGTGGATATATTAACATAATTTAAAGGAAAATAAGCTATAATGATGATATGATACTCAAATAATACTTCACAGTTTATAACACATTGAAAATAAATAAATGTTTATTTTCCACAATGCTGTCATATGGATATGACTAGTACTGGAATTTGCTTCCAATGCCAATTGGCTGTCACTTATTGAGTGTTTACTATATGTGCTATGCTTTACATACATTACCTCATTTAATCTCCATAACAACCACATGAGATTTCTTAGAAGGCAATATTCCACTGGGTGAGATAAATCCCTGCTGTATATTAAATCTATCTAAAAAAACCTAAAAAAAGTGCTTTAATGCATAATTATTTTTAATAAAAATAAATAAGTTAAACATGTACAGAGATTTACCTGGAAGTGTACTGTTTGGAATATAAAAATGTTGAACACTAAACATCCATCGATAAACTGGTTAAATTACATATTTTAATCTCCATTATGGAATACTAGGCAGTCATTGAAGTATATATTGTAAAACTATGACAAACCATGTTTATAATATATTTTGAGTGAAAAAATATCTAAGATATATACCTCTGTATCTTATGATAGCATTTTTGTGGAGCGTGTGTGTATGTGTGTCTGTGCGAAACATTCAGAAGACTATTATCAAAGTTATTAACAAACACTTTTATATAATCCACAAGATATAACAAATGCGTCCATTTGGGTGAGGATGTGGTGGTAAAAAGCTGTTAACAATATATTCTACCAAGGAAAGAATAGGACTAATTATTCTTCTCCCAATGATATTCTGAGGGTAATATAAGCAGAGATGTTTAGGGGTATATAGTAGAGAGGGAATTTTAGCTAGGAGAAAGGCAATCCAAAAAGTAATTTGTTGCAAAACGTGAATATACAAAAATGTGAATATATTTAATACCACTGAATTGTACTCTCAGAATTTGTACACTTAAAAATGTACACTTAAAAAAATTGTACATTAAAGTGGTAAATTTTACATTAGGTATAATTTGCAACAATAAAAAAGAGGTAAGGGGATAAGAATTAATGTAGGCCTAGATGCTGAGATTTTAGGGACTTTCTACTTAAAGAAATGAGAGGTGAAAACACTTGGAAAAAAAGGTGTATACAAAATCATCATTTTCATGATATAAAAGACTAAGAAAATCACGTGAAAGTACAAACATAGACATTCAATATGTTCTGTTTCTTACCCAAGCAAACAGGTGGGGATGACCATTTTCCTTGTTCACAACGAGAGATTTTTGATCCCCTCAGTAAGTAATATTCATTGCATCTATATTCCACTGAGGATCCCGTTGTATAGCTTGCCAATAACCCATCTGCAACAGCCCCATTCATTACAACAGGAGGATGCTTACAGTTGTCATTATTTTCTAAGAAAAGAAGTTGTTTTAAAATTAACATAAGCTCATAAAAATATAGTAAGTCATACTATAGTGTCTCAATATTTGTATTATATAACTTTGGACAATTGTTTTATAAATTCAGTACAAATACAAAAAACGTTATTCAGCTCAAATATTTTTAAAATTTGCTAAGCAAGAGAAGAGAGCAATTATGTTACGTAAAAACAACTATGCATATTTTTCTCTTTTCTCAATTGTGAAGGAATTATGATATAGACATTTTTTTAAATCTTTAGAATGAGAAACTGTTCTTTAATCTAAAGATTATGGTCAATTCTAAAATTGCTCTTTGGAATTACCCACTTTTATTTTCTTCTTTCTCACTCCTCTTCATCTGTGGTCTCAATCAAACCATGAAGGAAATATCCACTTTTTTCCCCCTTTTTGGTATCTTTCTCTTACTCTGTCAATTTCTTTGGCATCCTTCATAGCTTTTGTCTTATTCAATAAATGTCCTAGATAAATATGTTCGTGGAGATCTCTCTCTGATCTGATCAAGAAATGAGAAAGAGGACAGGAATAGTAGCCCCCAGGAGTGACAGTATAGCCTGGTGGTGCCCTTCAGTAAAATGAAAGATCAAGGACATGCCTAAGAAATGGAGGTTAAGAATGGCCAGATGCAATGCTCCACCCTGACTTTGTAGGAGAAGAAGAGATAATGCGTATGGCCAGTCACTCAGTCCACCATGCCCTTATTTACTTCTCTAACAAAGCACATCATCATTTGTGTGCTGTCACTTAAAGTGCACAGGTCACGGCATGACACAGCTCGGATAATTGTGCTTAGCACTATTGTGTTCAAAAAGGTTTTACTTTTTAGAAATTTTTTTTTATTATAATACTTAAGTTCTGGGGTACATGTGTAGAACATGCAGGTTTGTTACATAGTTATACACGTGCCATGGTTGTTTGCTGCATCCATCACCCCGTCACCTACATTAGGTATTTATTCTAATGCTATCACACCCCTAGCTCCTTACCCGCCAACAGGCCTCAGTGTGTGATATTCCCTTCCCTGTGTCCATGTGTTCTCATTGTTCAACTCCCACTTATGAGTGAGAACATGCAGTGTTTGTTTTTCTGTTCTTGGGTTAGTTTGCTGAGAATGATGGTTTCCGGCTTCATCCATGTCTCTGCAAAGGACATGAACTCACCCTTTTTTATGGCTGCATAGTATTCCATAGTGTATATGTGCCACATTTTCTTTATCCAATCTATCATCGATGGGCATTTGGATGGGTTCCAAGTCTTTGCTATTGTGAACAGTGCCTCAATAAACATACATGTCTACACATCTTTATAATAGAATGATTTATAATCCTTTGGGTATATGCCCAGCAATGGGATTGCTGGGTCAAATGGTATTTTTAGTTGTAGATCCTTGGGGAATCACCACATTGTCTTTCTCAATGGTTGAGCTAATTTACACTCCCACGAACAGTGTAAAAGCATTCTTTATATTGACTTAAATTCTATAGATGGCTACACATACACACACATACACACATACACACATATACACACACAAAACAGAAGAGTAGGTGCTATAGAAATGTGTTTCTAATTTGCCTAAACAGTCTGTTCCTAAAATATGCATATTAAATTAAAAGAATGGAAAATTTTACACCATAAGCTTAGCTATTGATGTTAAATGCAGCATACATACCAACACACTCAGGAGGAAGTGTCCATTTTCCATGCCTACAAGTTATCTCATTTGATCCATGGAGAAGGTAGCCACTTTCACATGCATATGTCACTTTATCCCCATTGTAGTAAATCTTAGAGTGTAAATTTGCTGCACCATTTTCAATGAAGGGTGGTTCCTCACAGGCTACCTTCTGTCCTTCTGAAAACGTACAGTTAAAAGAGAAAAGACCATTTAGTCACACATGCAGATATCATTTTAGCAAAGCTTCTTCAAGGTGTTACTAACCAATGCATTTTGGAGGTTCTGTCCATTTTCCATTTTCACAACGTATTTCTTCTGACCCATGGATCTCAAAATTAAGTTCACATTCTATATGAACTATTTCTCCATGACGATAACTTGTTGAACTTGAACGTATTTGAATTTTGGCGTTCACGGGCAGAGGTGGAGGAGGACATCTGTTTCTTCTTCCTTATCAGCAAATTTAGTCATAGAATTATAAAATATAATAAAGATTTAATGAATGTGTTCATTATTTCAAGCACCATAGAAAGCATGGCAGACTGATTCTAGGAGCATTCCTTTGATCACCATCTCTTGATGTTAACTTCCTTGTGTGATACCCCTTTTCATGAGTAGAACCTTTTACTTGCTACTAGCCCACAAAATGCAGCAAAAGTGATGGATCAGTACCTGATTATGTATACACAATTATGTAAAATGAGATTTTAACACCCTTCTTGCCAAGAGACTCTCACTCTTTGCTGGTTTTAAAGAAACAAGAGGCTACATCATGAGCTTCCAAAGCAGAAGGGGTGCAAGGCAAGGGGAAGTGGCCTGCCTTCAGTTAACAGCAACAAGAAACTGAGGCTCTCAGTTTGCAGTCTGCAAAGCACTGAATGCTGCAAATAACCATATTGAGTTTGGAAGATTTGCCCAGTCAAGACTCAGATGAGACTGCAGTCCAGCTAACATCTTGATTGCAGCTTTGTTAGCTATGGATACAGAGCTAGTGAAGCCACACCCAGACTCCCAACCTACACAGAATTGGAAATAATATCTTTTTGTTTTTTTAAGGTGCTGAGTTTGTGGTGACGTTGTTATGCACCAACAGAATACTAAAATTGCAGGCCTTTTAAATTCATTGCCTCCTTTAGTCCTAAAATAACTTTATTAAGTAGGAACTATTATTTTTCCCATGTTATAGACAAACTAAAACTCATGAAGTAAATAAATTAATAGCATGCAGCAGATCTGTTCTTGAACCCATGTCTATCTAAATTAAAATCTCCTGCTCTAAAATATTGACTACACTACTTTCTTATTGCTGCTGTGATGAATTACAGTTTAGTGGCTTAAAATAGCACAGATATATTCTCTTACAATCCTGGAGGCCAAAAGTCCAGATTCAGTTTCACTGGACTAAAATCTAGGTGTCAGGAGAGCTGCATTCCTTCTGGAGGTTTTGGAAGAGAATCGGCTACTTTTCCTTTTCTAGCTTGTTGAAATTACCTGTATTACTGGGCTCAGAACCCCTTCCTCAAAACATTGCAATCTGTGGCTTCCATTGTCACATCTGCTTCCTCTTCTGTAATCTCCCCCTGCCTCCCTTTTATAAGAGTGTTTGTGCTTCTATTTAAAGTCTGAAAAAATAATTCCAGATAATATTCCTGCCTTAAGATTGTTAACTTCAAAGTGTCTTTTACCATGTAAGGTAACATTTAGTGGTTCCTAGTGTTATAATGTGGTTATATTTTGGGAGGAGTAGGAGAGATATATCTCAGCCCACAACACTGCCTGTTGCATGTCTAGTGACTGTTTACCAGAGAAAATAGGCAAGTTGTCATGTTGGCTAAATTGGAAGAGGAGGGGGGTATAAAAGGCCTTAAGGCTGTCTGCCATTTACTATTGAAATAGCAACTTGGGAGACCGAGGCCTGCTGATCACCTGAGGTCAGGAGTTCGAGAGCAACCTGAACATGGCAAAACCCTGTTTCTACTGAAAATACACCAAAAAATCAGCCAGGTATGGTGGTGGGTGGAGATTGCAGTGAGCTTAGATCGTGCTACTGCACTCTAGCTTGGGCAACACAGGGAGACTTCAACTCAAAAAGAAAAAAAAGAAAGAAATAATAGGCTTTTAAAAATTTGCTTAAAAAATCTTCTCTACTACTATATTAAGGATGTTGAGCACAAATGAAAAACTGTAAAATCTTTAAAGTTACTAGTGTTCAGTCCATTTAGGGAATTATGACAGTTCCCGGCAATCCCATTGCAAACCCCTGGTCAGAGCCTTCATTCATTTTCTTAGCACCTGTTTCAAAATTTTCATCATTTTCTTCCAAGTTCTACCTTCATGTCTTTCACCTGCCTGTCAATAGACATTATATCCCATATTACAGAAAACAAAAAATGACTATCAAACCCTTGCCTCACCCTGTCTTTCCAATCCTCAAACTCCTATTTGTCTCTTAAGACCGAATCTAAATATTATCCATCACCTCTGTGAATGTTATTCCATAGCATACCAATCAGAATCTCTAATGTTTATCCTGTCACTTTGTACCTGAGCTGATTGTACCATTTGTCACATTATAGCAATTATTTTTTTCATATCCGTATATTCTGCTAGATAGGACCCTCCTATCTAGGTGTGTTTAAATAACTATGGACGTCTTCTGCATTACCTGTTAGACACATTTAGTAATAGAAATATGACCATAGATATGACATCTTTGGGTAGCTTTTACTAGATGCCTCTTTTCCATTTTCACTTCTGGGGATTATTCTTTTGCTTTCTCTGCTTTCTACCTCACTGTTTTGGAGACTAATTTTGACATCTGGAAGTATGTGGCAAATTAAGAGAAAGTGTCCTTGCAAAGCTGCCAGATTGGGCTAATTAGTCTAACAATTCCCAGTAAGAAAAGTTACTTGTTACAATAAGGGATTTAAAATGTATAATAGAGATTTTAAAATAATAAATTTAAAAGATATAGTTCTTTACAAAGTAATACAAAACAAAGATTTATTCAGATGGAATATATTAAAGATTGCTGAAAATAGCACTAATTTAAAAGACAATGTTTATTTTAAAAAATAGGATCCAGAAAAAAAAATTAGGTATCACCACAGGAATTTTGTCAGAGCCAATGGAGGTTAAAGCTGATAAAGACATTTTACCTTCACATACAGGAGATTCTGGGTACCAACCAAAGCTATAGCATTGAATTAAATCTGATCCACTGAGATAATAATTTTCATCACAGAAAAACTGAATGACATCTCCATCTTCATAGGTTTGCTTTACAGGATGAAAATAACCATTTTCAATTAATCTTAAAGAAGAACACTTTAATTCTACAAATGAAAGAATAAATAAAAATACAGACAATTGTTTATTTTTCCTGCTAGAACCAAATTCACTTACTATTTATATGATATATCTAGAATAGAAATTAAATTTGCCAAAAAAGCTTATGAATTCATTTTATGTATTTGTTAAATAGCATTAGTCTTATTTTAATGTAATCTTGTGAGCTAAAATGAATTTTTTCTACTTGAGAGCTTTAAACTATGAAAGACTGCTATCAACATAATTAAAAATAAAGGCAAAAGGTATGGAAAATGAAACATAATTAGTATGACAACTTATATACACTTCTCTAGGAGACAAAGTTTTCAAGGTGAAAATAGATTTTATTCCAAATGAGAACCTACTGGTACATTTCGGTGTGACAGACCATCCGTATGTGTGACATTCTGCCTCCTCGGTCTTGTTTCCTCCAGCTGTGTAGTAACCAGTGGCACATTCGTATTGTACTTTGTCCTTCAGTTTAAATGTTTTCTGTGTTGTGGAATAATTTCCATTATATAATTCAGGAGCCAAACATTTTTCTAAAATTACAAAAATTATTTATTATATAAACCTTTTTAATAACCTAGAATATTTAAAAATCTCAAAATGTATTTTTATGAATCTTAAGAATATATTGTAAAATCAACTCTTAGCAAAATTGAAAAAGGGCCCCAGTGTTTTTTTGCCTCTCTATTCTCTTTTTTCATACACCTATTAACCTAACTGTACCAGTTTTCTGTTCTTAAAATTCTTGTCTACAAGTGCTTAACCAAAGGCCAAAATTCAACTGACAGCTTGTGTAGTAGCAATTGTTAAAGTATGTGCTGTCTATGCATTTGTACAATTTAAGGAACATACTAACAAAGTAGACATATATTTAAATTATTGGATTATTTTTAAGTATATCTGACATTGGTTCACAATATAAAATAATGTACATGATTTTAAATTCTGTAATGAAGGACATAGTGACATACAAAGAAAAAATTTCTTTCACTCAGACGTGGTGCCTCATGCCTGTAATCCCAGCACTTTGGGAGGCCGAGGCAGGCAACAAGATCAGGAGTTCAAGATCAGCCTGGACAATATGGTGAAAACCCATCTCTACTAAAAAATACAAATAATTAGCCAGGTGCAGTGGTGCGCGTCTGTAGTCCCAACTACTCAGGAGGCTGAGGCAGGAGAATCGCTTGAACCCAGGAGGTGGAGGTCTCAGTGAGCTGAGATTGCACCACTGCAGTCCAGCCTGGGCAACAGAGCAAGACTCCATCTCAAAAAAAGGAAAGAAAAGAAAAAGCTTCTTTCATTTTATTCCATTCCAATTCCTTTTATTGGTGCAAAGTAGGAATTATTAGTGTAGGTGTTTTGTAGGGATTGAGAACATTTGGATTAAGGAATCACTTAGCACTTGAGAAAAGTAACGTAATATCAACTTCCTGCATTGCAGACATAATGAAAAATAAATTCTATTAAATAAAAAATGCCTCTTTAGTTTTAGGAAATGAATATTATACCATGTTCTTTCCTACAGGTTGGTTGAGAAGACCATCCATCAGAAAGACATTGAACCACTTCTTCATCCTTTCCTCCACTGGTTTTGTATCCTGAAGCACAACCATAATGCATGTTCTCTTGAATTTTGTATAATAACTTTACATCAGAGATGTAACCATTACTCAGCTCAGGCTTAATGCATTTTTCTATGGGAAAAAATATTTATTTGTTTAACTTAAGAATGAAACTAAGCTTGTGTTTTACTAACTTCTAAAATTAAGCCAAAAGCATAATGTTACTATTAGCAATTTCATCTAGGAAATATCTGCATTTTTTTAAATGGATTCAATCTAATACTGACTTTCTTTGTATTTAATATTTTTAGTTCTTATAGTAATTTATATCCCCACCACATCTACTTCTAGGTAGGTTTGCTAAATATATCAACTGCAATAACCATATTCGATGCCTTCTTTTAAATGAAACTAACTCAATCAAAGCCCCTTACTCTGGGTCAGCTGCCCTAGTGGAAGACAATTGATAGTTTGACGATAGTGTAGCCTGACATAAACTAATGAAATGAGCCAATTAGATTACCTTCTCACAAATTTGAACTCAAGCTTTCATTGAAAGTTGGAAAACAGTTTTCAGTGGGTATCATGAGAGAAGTTGGCATACAAAGAAGAGATCCGTCTTACAAATGACAAAGCATTGCAGTAGCAGTATTGCCCTTCTGGAGGCCAGTGTTTCAAGCATTTGTCTGGCATCCTACGCTTAATTATCAAAATAAGTTTCTCATTACTTAAAGTAAATTACATCTTTTCCCCTTGCAATGTGATAAATAACAATTTCAGTTATTACCCTATTGCCTTCAACAGAGTATTATTAAAAACAGATAAAGAAAATTACATTTTAACATAAAAGCATTATTTACTAGAATTCAAATTATGCTTTCAATTTGTAGAAAGACAGTTTGCTAGTGATTTTGTTTTTCTCTCCTAAAATGTTTAACCACTTTCCATTTTCATTGGACCCGTAGTTTTATAAACAAATTTATTTGAGTATTGTAACACTGAGTTGACACATTCAGCTGACTTACTAAAGCACCTTGGTTCTGGGGACCAGCCTTCTGCTGTACACGTGGTTCGCCCTTCTTGTCTCCCACTTTCGGTGGTATAACCAGCCAAGCAGAAAAATGACAATTTTGTTGTTATGTTCATTGGAAAGTAAAAGCTTTTAAAAGTGTAGTAATATTGGGCAATTCTTCCATTTTCCACATGAGGAAAACCACAGGGTTTCTCTGAAATGAGCAAATGTCAAGCTGAAAATGGAAAAAAAAATCTAAAAACATAAAATTCGTAATCAGGTGACAAGACAAACTAATTAAAAGTATTTAGAACAACTTCAACTAGTACTTATTTTTCTTAAATTTAAAGGTACTTTTGTGACAATTCAAGCAGTCCTTTTATCATAATTGCAAGTTACTTTAAACATCCACCAGTCATGATAAAACTTAGCAGACCACTTCTTCAGGCAAGCTCCGCTAACTTTGTAGAACAGTACTTTCTTTCTCTTATTAGAGACAGAGTTTTCCTTGTTACTCAAGCTTCAGTGCAGTGCTGAAATCATAGCTCATGGCCACTGGGAGCTTGTAGGCTTAACCAATCCTCCTGTCCTGTAGCTAGGGCTGCAGGCACATGCCACCACACGTGGCTAAAGTATGCTTTATTTTTTGTAGAGTTGGGGAAGGGGGTCTCACTATGTTGCTCAGGCTGGTCTTCAACTCCTGGACTCAAAGGGTCCTTTTGTCATGGCCTCCCCAAGCACTAGGATTACAAGAGATAAACCACTGCACTGCACCTGCACTTCCTACTAGATATGTATTGAAAGTCACATATGTAATTTAAAAATTTCTAATAGTTACATTCATAAAAAATATAAAGCATGAGCTGAAGTTAATTTTTATAATATATTTTAATTGACCCAATATATCGAAAATATTTCACATTCTCTTTTTTGGTTACTAACTCTTTAGCATTCCCTATGTATTTATAGTTACAGTACATATGATCTTGGGCTAGTGACATTTTAAGTAGTGTCTTCAATAGCTATATTTGGCTAATGCCCACTGCAATTGGACAGCACAGTACAGGAATAGTTTCTCCTTAACATATGCAAACTCATTAAAAATTTTCAAATAAATAGCATTTTCAAAGAAAAAACAGACAACAAATTAAAATGAATAGAATACTTTAGCAAGAGCTTTGCAAAACAGGATATTTAAATGGTCAGAGATCTAGTACTTAGCATTATTAGTCATCAGGGAAATGCAAATTTAAATCAACGTGAGATAGTACTGCATATCCAATAGAATTGCTGAAATGAAAAAGACAGGCTATCTCAATGACTGGTGAAGAACTGAAGAAACTAGAACTCTCATATTTATACAATTGTAAGTATAAATTAGATCAAACTCTATGAGAGAACACCTTTGTAATATTTATTGGTGTAAATCAAGTACAAACCATACTCCTAATTAAAAAAGCATATATTTGTATACCAAAAGACACATAAAAGAATGTTTATAACAGCACTATTCATATAGTCCCAAACTGGAAACAATCTAAATGTCCATAAATAGGAAAAGATAAACACATTTTACACATGTATACAATGGAATATCATACAACAACAGAAATGAATGAATGGTGAATCTCATAAACATAGTATTGAGTGAAAGATGCCAATCACCTATGAATTATTGTATAAATTTGCATAACTTTTTAAAAGAAGACTAACTAATCCATGATAATAGAAGTCCTATTGGTTACCTTTGGGGTTTAGTGCCCTACAGGCATCGGTTATGTTTCTGGGGTGCTGTCACTGTTCTATATCTTGATCTGGATAGTGTAAAATTATATAAAAAGTTATAGAAGTGTATCCTATGATTTTTGCATTTTTCTGGATATATTATACCCCAAATCAAACACATATTTTAAAAATATATCTTTGTGTTGAAGATCTTAAAATCATAAAAACACTTAAAAGAAAGAAATGCTTGAACAACCCTAGGAGCTGTGTTGAGAAGAAACATGGGCAGTCATGGATAAAAGAAGGGCTGGCTCTATTGTGATTACTGTGGCTTCAATGCCTAAGTTGATCAATGCATACTAATGCTACCGTGAGACATAGAATAAAAGTAATGCTAGCCTAGTTTTGAAAGAAATGTATGTGGAATGACGAGTAACCAAACTTCCAGCATCTGATGGAGCAGACAGGAAAACACGGGCAGGACAGTTCCCATTTTCTGAGAATTCTTCTCACCATTTTTCACACCCAAGAACCCAAGAAATTTACAATAAAAAGGCTCTTCCAAAATAGCAGTGCAATGGTGAATACACAAGGAGGTTCCCTGAGGGGCACAGTTGCTTGTCAGGGAGGGGCAGCAAAGTATTCTTTGCACAACAATCTTAGGTTGTGGCTTTAAAGACTCTGTCCTGGGACATCTCTCTCCACCACCAGTATAGGCACATTACTTGTTAAGGAGGCTTGAATGCCTTGGTGAATATGAATTCCTGAGAAAAAATTATTGAGAAATGTGAGGAATATAATAATTATATATAAACCAGGAAATCACTGATGTCTGATCATCTAAAAAAGTATATGAAGAGATGTACATATTAGCAATCAGAGTATGGTAAATAAATAAAAATTGGATTTCACATTACAAATAGCATAGCAACCAGTACAAAGATGGACAATATGAGGTGATGGTGAGGATGATGAGAAGCAACAATTGATATCCTCTCTCGGAGATGATATACTTTGAAACTGCCATTCTGCATAAGTAATCTGTCACTACTCACAGAAATCAAGTACAAGAATAGACTCAATAATTTCACCTGTGAGTGAATACAGACTGACCATATTCTCACAGAAAGATAAGTTGGTTATATTATGATATTCATTTCAGAGCTATTTGTGGTTGAGAGAACTAGAGTAACATGTCAAAATATTATAATAGGTACAGGGGAAATGGACTTCAAGACTAGGAATAAGGGGATAAAATGTCTAAGTAAAGCAAGAGTGAGATCTTTCATAAGTTAATAATAATAGTATACCAGGAAATGAGAAATACAATTAACTGAATTCTTGCCCCTGAAGTTTGCAATGGGAGTTGAGAGAAGTATGCAAAAATAATATTATTGTCTGGGTCTTTAAGCAGTTTACTTCTTTTTTCATGTAAAATAGCACTATAACATTATAGTAATCAGAAAATTCAGTAGAATATTTCAATGTCTTTATGGTATAGATAACAGACAATTATATGTGCTAATATTTCCCCATATAGACAGAAAAATAAAATCAAAAGAAAGTCATTCAAAAATCATCCTATTATAGAATTAAAAGTATCAAATAAGATTAATTCTGTGTCTTTCACTTTTATAATTTTAATCTCAGATGTTTTGGTAGAAAATTTACAGTCAATTATTCAATTAAAATACAATTAAAACTTATATATTTAATTTCAATAAATTCCCTAAGATGTTTATTTTAAAAAAGCCTTATTGCTGTAGTTTCCTTCTTTGTATGTTCACTCTTGCTAATGCGAAGTGCGTCTCTGGATTCTTCATCCTACTATCTGATAATATTGATAATTGTTCCTAAACAACATACAAGGTACACTGCCTCCCTTACACTATCACACTAAGCATACACACTGGACAATATGACTATAAAGCATTCTAATAGGGAGTTCAGAGGTATTGGTTTGTTTGGAAAGTCTTGATTTATATGCGTTCAAACAATTATCAATAGAACCCCTCCTTTACTCTCAAAAGTGTCCCTGTTTGTACAAGCAATTATATGGTTGTCCTACTAATCAACACTTAATGTCTTCAACCAATGAATAATTCATCGGGATAAAAATCAAAGTCTCAAAAGTAGAAAATCTTGCTCATTATTTATGGCTATTTCTTTTTCAAATTTCCCACATTAAACTCCCACGTTATGAACAGAATTAAAATTGTACAAGTTTTGTCAGTATTAGGAATGAATCCTAGCATAGATTTAGAATTAAAGTTAACATGTGACTTTGAAATGGACATATGGTAGCCTGAAAACATTTTAGAAGTAGTTAGATCCTGGTCTCCTGACCCCAAACCTAGAGACACAAGCGTTTTTGTTTTATTCTGTTTTTCTGGCTTATGCTACTGTAATAATTAGTAATTTTGCTCACAGGAAAAGGTTTAAATATTATTAAAAGATATTTATAAAAGGTATGTTATAAAATTGATATATTAAAATGAAAGAGTATAGTAAAACTTTGGTTGTATAAACATTAGAATCTCCATTTATATGTTTTAGAGAATAAAGAATATTAAGAATTAATTTTACCTTCTGCATAGAGTTCTCCTGAGATTATTAGTATGATGATAAAAGCCAAGTTTTTCAGCCTCATCTTCAGTGGTGTGCTTCACAAATATTTTAACAATTCTAGCCACTAGGAACTTGTCATTAAGTACACAATACTTCTCATGAGGAAAAAGTTAATAATTTACATCTGTCTAAGTCCTTTTGTAATGAGTCTTATATTTCACTTTAAGTATTTTCACATAATTTTAAAATAACACAACTATATTAATTGACATTACTTATCTTGCCAGAGTCCAATAAGAACATTATAATTGATTTGGTCATCAACAGCAGCAGAATAAATAATTAACACAGGCTGCATAAAAAACTAGGTAAATTTTCAACCTAAGTTCCCAGTCGTAAATTCATAGATTAAAGTTCACTTGTGGCCATGGATCTTTACCAATATTGATCAAGTAAAAAGATGAACTTAGTAACATGAGCTAATGGATACCTGATGTTGAAATGTGTGGTTGTCTAGATTGCACTTCTTAAAGAGATATATGATCATAGTTGTCTCAAGCAATGATAGAACAGTATTATTTAAAATAGAATCATATTATTTAAAATTCCTAAAATAATATTTGCCATTTAGAGAGTTTGTACTTTGTAGCAGATGGTGAGATAAGCACTGTAATATATCAACATTCATTTTTGAGAAATATTTAGAATGTCCACAATATGGCAGGATATGTAACAGTTTTGAGGTAGTTAGTAGTAAAAAAAAAAAAATGTAATAAAATTCCTGCCCTCATGGAGTTCACATTCTAATGAGTTTTAATTTAAAATACAAAATAGGAAAAAACAGCAGATAGGAGGCAGGATTAACTTGCAGCTCCCACTTGGATGGACAGACCAGGATGTGGAGACTAGCATCATGAATTTTGGATCCAAGAACTACTGCAGGGTTATACCAGGAAAGCCAAGAGAATCCACAGATCCTTTGAAAGACATGGATTGCTCCTGCATGATGCAGGAGACAGCCTACATACTTTGAATGCCCAAACAGTGAAAGGGGGATTGTCCACCCCTGAACACACACCCTTGGGGAACCTGAAGGTCTAGATTACAAGAGAAGAATTTGACCTTACCTGGAGCAGAGACAATTTAGAGAACTGAGTGAAATATAGGAGTAGAGGAAGCAGGGGGAAAAGCCCTGGCTCTCTGGGTCCCCAGAGAAACCATTTCTGACTTGTCTAACAGGGGACCTGGAAAGGGCTGTCAGAGGAACTGGGAAAAGATCACAGGGAGAAGGAAACCACCAGGTGAACTTTGTAACAATTTCAACTGCACAGAAACTTCCAGGCCAGCACTCAGGAAAGGGTGTGAATCTGGTGTGCAGAGCCAAGAGGTGGGGAGGAACAAAAGCCTGTCTTGCTTTCTCAGTTGAGAGGCTGGTAGCCTGGAGCAAGTTCTCAACCCTATTCACCCACTGCATGGAAACAAACTCATTGCTGTTGGTGGGAACATGGTAGAAGTGAGACTTGCTTGCTGGGTTGTGTAGGAGTTGGGTAAGGTCTGTAACTGCCAGCTTTCCCCCAGTTCCTGGACACCCTTCATGACACAGCAGAGGCAGCCATAATCCTCCTGGGAAGGTAACTCCATGGACCTTGGAATCACATCCTCTTTCCCCACAGCAGCTGCAACAAGCCCCACCGAAGGAGAGTCTGAGCTCAGACATGCCTAACCCTGCCTCCACCTGATGGTCCTCCCATAACCATTCTGGTAGCTGAAGACAAAGGTCATATTCTCTTGTAAGTTCTAGGCCCCACTTACCTCCTGATCCTCCCCTATGCTACCACAGCTGATGCTCTCTTGAAAGCGCTACCTTCTGGCAGGAGACCAACCAGCCGAAAACTAGTGCATTAAACAAGTACAACTAAGGACCCTCACAGAGTTCATTTCACTCCTCTGCCAACTCTATTAAGACAGGTGCTGGTATCCATGGCTGAGAGATCTGAAGACAGTTTACATCAAAGGACTCTGTGCAGACAACCCGCAGTACTAGCCCAGAGCCTAGTATCCCTATTGGATGGCTAGATTCAAAGAGAAATAAATGTGAGCAAGAGGGCCTGGCAGCACGGAGAGGATCCTGCATTGCTGTAGTTACCAGCAGGGGGCGTGCTGTCACTACACTATGAATAGTATGAGGTGGGATTTGAACCCATCCATGCTCCAAAGGAAGAGACACCTTTCCCTAATTCACACTGCCATTCTCCCTCCTTCTCATCCAACGCTGCCTCGTCCTCAAGCCCACATGTTATTATATAGAACGAAATTAGGCATGGCTATCAAGTTAAAGCATTGTCAATGATGCTCTGATTAAAAAAAACAGCACAGCCTAACAGCGCTTCATGCCCTCATTTCACCCTCAGAGGCAGACAAGAGGACTGTGAAGGACTCATGCGTCTCCCATGCTGTCTGAAAAGGACTCCTATTTCCTCTGGTGAACAAAAGTGACAACAAAAGTGGCTTTTTATTTGTAGAGCACACGACTTTTTCAAAATACACAGCTAAAACGGTCCCTGCTTTAAGTGGTTTTGGGACTGTTTCAGCTGCGTATTCTGAAAAACTTGTCTAGCACTTAAAGCACAGATAGTTTTAACTCTGTATTTTCAAAAGTTGTCTCTCAGTGCAATAGCTAATGAAGTCAAAATGAGTGATCTGTGTCCACTTGAGTTGAGCATTTTTTTAGTAATAAAGGGTTCACTTATATTTGAATTCTTTAGAATGGATTCTCATTCTTGTCAATCAACTGTCAATTTTTTCTGTTAATTCCTAGCAGAGGTAACAGAGTTAACACAAAACCATAGGTGCATTAAACTCCAGGTTGACAAGTATACTCTACAAATCAAGCACTAAGCTGGAAAAGGGAACGTGTCCCAGTGGGCCTTAAGGCCAACAGAAATCCCTGTGCAGAAACCGAGAAGCAGAGACAGAATGTCACCCGTGTAAGGCTTGTCACTTGAAAGTGAGTGGCTGACTGACTGGCAGAGGGCTGGAAATCAAATCCAAATCTTGGGACCTCTGATTTCAGAGGGTGCACTTTTCCAGCTCAGTGCCGGGTATGTTGAGTAAACTTGTCAATCTGGACTGTAATGCACCCATGGTTTTGGATTAACTCTGTTACCTCTGCTAGAAGTCAACACAGAAAATTGACAGTTGATTGACAAGAATGAGAATCAGTTCTAAAGAGTAACTGAATCCTTTATTACTAAAGGAATGCCCAACTCAAGTGGGCACATATCACTCATTTTGACTTCATTAGCTATGGCACTTAGAGACAAAATTTTGAAAATACACATCTAAAACGGTCCGTGCTTTAAGTGCTAGGCAAGTTTTTCTGAATACACAGCAAAAATCGTCCCTGCTTTAAGTTCTAGAACACTTAATTCAGGGACCGTTTTAGCTGTGTATTTTGAAAAATTTGTTCTCTACAAATAAAAAGCTACTTTTCTTGTTACTTTTGGTCCCCAGGGAAATGGGAGTACTTTTCAGACAGCGTGGAGACACGTGAGTCCTTTGCAGTCCACTTGTCTGCATCTGAGGGTGAAATGAGTGTGTGAAGCACTTTCGGCGGTGGCCAGGCACCAAGCTAGGCTTGTTGCAAGACAGAGCTTCTCCTGTTTGTGTCGTCCCAGTCACTATGAGCCATGTCTGAAAGCATTAACCACATTTCATGCGCAAGCATGTTCTCTGTTTCACTGTGCTGTTGTTTTTAATGACAGCATCATTGACAATGCTTTAACCGGATAGCCATGACTAATTTGTTCTACGTAATAATGTGTGGTTTTAAGGAGGAGGCAGCATTTGGGGAGAAGGAAGGAGAATGGACCTGTGAATTAGGGAAAGGTGTCTCTTCCTTTTTAGCATAAACGGGTTCAAACTCCACCTCATAGTATTAAGTATTTGGCTGGACACTACGAGTTGTTTGTGAAACCAGTGCGTGTGTGTTTGTGTGTGTGTGTGTGTTTGTGTGATGTGTGTGTGTGTGTTTGTATGTATGTGTTTCTGTCTCCAAACCTGAGCAGCAAATCTTCCTTCCTGTGTAGCATGTTACTCAGAACTTTGGATAACCGCCAGCTCTCCCAAAAACACAATACATGTATGTTTAAAGAAATTTATCTTGATGATTGATTAGAGGGTGATGATTGAAACCAGCTCATTTCCCATTTACCCCTGAGGCCAGCTCACCTTTGCTGCAGAGGGTTATTGACTCTTTCTTTGCAGCAGGAACTCCTAAGTTAATCGAGCCTTTTCAAGAGTTTCAGGTAGAAAGGCAAGGTACTTCAGGTTAGACCCAACGTTAAGATTTCAACCAGACAAATTGTCATTAGAGACAAAGGGCAAAAGACTCTGCCGATGGAATCTAATGTCTTTTAGTGTTGACTTCATTCCTGTAATGCTCTTGTTAAGCCATTTAACAGTAAAATTGGGCCTGGGGGAAGCACTTTACCCTCTGAAATTAGAGGTCCAAAAATTTGGATTTTATTTCCAGCCCTCTGCCTGTCAGTTAGCCACTCAGTTTCAAATGACAAGCCTTAGGCGGGTGACTTTCGGTCTCTGTTTCTCGATTTCTGCACAGGGATTTCTGTGGGACATAAGGCTACAGGGAAATACAGCTACTTCATGAAATATTTTGGCATTTTCTTAAATAGTCAAATATACACTTACCATTTGATTAAGCCATTCTACACCAAAGTTCTGAAAGAAAATATTCTTTCTGAAATGGCCCTCCTTTAACCTTATAAAAAACAGGAAATTACTTGGTTTCATGAAGTCAGAGAAAGAGACACAGAGTCCATTTGTCCTTTTACAGACTTGTAGGCATTGCTTCATTTTCAGTGTCATGATTCCTAACTCCCTATAACCCTATAACTTCAGAAATACCTGGCATCTCCCATGTCTGAAATGTTCCAGGATTCTAAAAGATGAGTTAGCTTATTTCTCATTGGAATCCTTGCCTAGCTTCCACTTAGGCAGCACCTTTCTCTTTTCTGTAAAGTCAGCTATCACTTAGCAATTTTTCCTCTTCCAAAAGTTGATTAACTTCTCTTGCTCTGTCACTTAATGTGGTATTATATTTCTCTTATTGCTTAGCTGACACTTCAGCAATGTTTGGAGAGGGAGCAGACATAAAAAACTGTATTGTTACAGTGATGGAAAGTAAAACAGCAAAACGCTTTCATGCATATTGGTTATTAGACTTGGCTACTCCAAGTCTCCTGCCCCTTCTAAAATCTCTGAATGTCTCCCATGATTTAGCAACCAATGAGGTAATGTCTTGTGTAACAGGGGGGCTTCTAGGCCCCTGTTACACAAGACATTAGCACTTACCTCTGTTTATTTTGATGGAGTGGCATGTATTCTGATTGATCTGTACGTTTCTTCAGTAGTCAGCATCTGGTTCTGATTGATCCTGTCCATAATATACTATGCTAAATAATTTTGATATCATTCTTGAATAAAAGAACTCTAACCCATATCATCTGAGGAGGAATTGAATGAAATGAAGTATAAGGTTAAGAGAGCAGCATTAGGAAGGATATTTTAATTATTTTAAAATACAGTAGGGCTTAGTGACATGTTCAAAAAAACCCATAGATTTAGATCTAAGGCAGAATTAATTTCAATATGAACATGAACCTTCTAAAGGTTAAACCTTATCAAAGTTCAAATGAGAAATATTATTTTTTTCCTAACCTTGGGAAGAATAATGTAGCTACAATTATATCTATCTCTAATATGTTATATACAACATAATATATGATTTTAAAATATAACATATATTCTATGTTTAGACTATAAAAGCAATGCAGCCTTTTACAGCCGTGCGTGCTGAAAAACTTAGCATAGGAAAGTCTGAATAAGAGGCTGGGCATGGTGGTTTATGCCTGTAATCCCAGCACTTTGGGAAGCCGAGGTGGGTAGATTACTTTAGCCCATGATTTCGAGTGGGCAACATGGTGAATCCCCATCTCTACTAAAATACAAAATAATAATAATAACAATTAGCTGGGTGTGGCAGCCTGCGCCTATAATCTGAGCTACTCAGGAGACTGAGGCACAAGAATTGCTTGAGCCTGGGAGGTGGAGGTTGCAGTGAGCTGAGATCATGCCACTGCACTCCAGCCTGGGTGAGAGTGAGACTGTCTCTCAAACAACAACAACAAAAAAAAAAAAAAAAGGAAGAAAGAAAGAAAGAAAGAAAGAAAAAAATGTAGGAAGAAGAAAACAGAAAACTCTGTCATTTTACAACTGAGAAATGATGATGATATATTATTTCCACGTAATTTTTTTTCTTAGTAAAATAAATAAATTTGTCCTTTGAGGTTTTCTTGTCTTATGTATGTGACATTTGAGACCTTATTTAAAATACCTACATTATAATGATTTCAGATCCCATCCTTTAGATCACAGGAGGCAGTCCATTCTTTTATCCAAGAAAATTCTGGAAATCACTAAAATGTATGTATACAATATGCATAACATGCACCGCAAATTGACCTATTGGCTGTATTTGAGAATTGTTTTGTTGGATTGTATTCTGCTTTTGTTTTTAATCTGTGGAATTCTTAGAGTACTTCACTAAATCCACTGGTTTCTGTGGGTCATACTCTTCCTCCATCAGTTTACTTACAGGATGATTATAAACCCCTCATTTAATTTTCCCAAATTATATTTTAGGTGAGGCTATGCTGTGTCACAGAACTTGAGTAAATGCAGATACATAGAGCACCATAGAGGAAGTATATTGCACTGCTATTAGAAATAGTTTCTCTTAGTCTGTAGATACTAAACAAACCAGAGAGTTCATGCCTACCTCCTGGTAGGTTGCTGCTTAGTCAGGGACAACTCAGCTCCATCAGCAAGTAACTTCTGCCATCTAGTACCACATATACCAGGAGACAACCTTCCTGGATGCCAGAAAGAATAGCAGGTACCCTCCCCTGTTGTTCAAGGAAGTCTTGCATATTTAATGATCTTGTATGTTTGACAGTGATAGTAGCCATTCCTTCATAAAAACCCCATAACCCACCTACAATGATGTGGTTAGGCTTCCCTGACCCAAGAAGCACATTCACGACAGTTGCTGTACATTTCTAAAAGATAAGACTATTTAGTCTTAACTTCATATGTAATATCAACATATGACTAAATATAGTTCATGCTATGTTTAGTTTGGACTAAACATATTTATGTGGGGATGGGGGAAGAGGATTTAACTTTCCAAAGGTAAGTGATTCTAAAAGTAAATAAACTCAATTTACATTCACATACAGGATATATAATATTTCACCCTGCAGCTTCTGCACTGAAATTGTTGAGATTCCATAGTTTTTCAAACTCAAGAGTTGTATACTTGTTTTATATTTGTGTAACTAAAGAATCTAGTCCTGTGAGTTTTTTTTTTTTCTAAAACAGTCTGTTACAGATGTAAATTAAAGTTGTTTCCAAGGGAAAGAAAGTGGCTAGAAATGTGTTATTTTTTCCTTTTTTTTTTAAAAAAAAAAAACTTTATTGAGTTATAATTCATTTATTATGCAATTAATTCATTTAAAGCATACAGTAATAGCTTCTAGAATATTAATAGATGTGTACAACTATCACTACAGTCAACTGTAGTTTTCATCATCTCAAAAAAATTTCCATTCCCTTTATTTGTACACTCCCATTGCCCAATGCCCCATCCCTAAGCAATCCCTGATATATTCTCTGTCTCTGTAGAATTGCCTATGCTAAACATTTCAGTAAAAATATTGTATAGTGATGTATATTAGTTCATTCTCACATCTCTATAAAGAACTTCCCAAGGCTGGGTAATTTATAAAGGAAAGTTTTAATTGACTCACAGTTCTACATGGCTGGGGAGACCTCAGGAAACTTAGAATCATGGTTGAAGGGGAAGCAAACACGTGCTTCTTCACATGATAGCAGGAAAAAGACTTGTCAAGCAAAAGGTGAAAAAACTCCTTTAAAAATCTTCAGATTTCATGAGAATTCACTCACTATCACTAGAACAGCATGTGGGTAACCATCCCCATGATTAAATTGTCTCCGCCAGATCCCTCCCACCACACATAGGGATTATAAGAACTACAATTTAAAATGAGATTTGGGTGGGGACATAGCCAAACCGTATCACAATGTGAGGTCTACTTGAGTGACTCCATTCACTTGACATTTTGTTTTCAAGGTTAAATAATTTTGTGGTGTGTATCACTACTTTTTTATGGCTGATAACCATTGTATGGCTACCACATTTTAAAATTCATCAAGTTGACATATGGATTGTTTCCACCTTTTGACTACTGTTAGTAATATTGCTATATAAATGTATGTCCAAATATTTGTGTGATCACAGATTTTTATTCTTTTGAGTACATAAGTATGAGTGAAATTTCTGGGTCATATGTAAGTGGTAACATAAGTTTCATTTTTCTTAAAAGTAAAATTATGATATGTACTTTGGTGCAAATTTTATACATATGGATATATACACACATGTATCTCACATGAGATATATGCTATTTATAGTTAAAGAGAAAAGAGAGAAAAGGATAGAGATAAAAAGCACTGATAAGCCTACCATTTTTTGAAATACACTTTTGGCTCTTTGGTGTACATATCAATAATACATCCAAGTTTCTGTCATAACGTAGATAGTTTTAGATGCTTCCTCTGATGCTTAACGTGATTGTGGACAATTGGATTCATTATTACATCATACGAATGTATCATAACTTATTTCACCAATTTCCTATTACTGGACATTGTGGTCATTTCAAAACCTGGTATTATTAATACTTATTTTAATATATAGAGTTGGTGAATACATTTTGGTCCTTGGAGTAAATTCTCAAGGGTGGGATTGGTGGATCAAAGATCAATATATTGCTACATACTCCTTATTGGACTCACATAATTTTAAGGTCGAGTAAAATGAGTTTTTATAAAACTTGTATGAGAAAACATATGAAAGGGCACTATCTAAACCAGCGTAGTTCTCATTTAATTATTTGAGCAATTCTAGTTGTGGGGAGAGAGTGGTACTGTGATAGAAATAAAAAAAAAAAAAAAGGAAAAGAAACGATGTGAAGCACCAAAGAGAAATGCTGAATAATCGGAAGCAAACAGATGTTCAATGCTGATAGTTTGACTCAAAGAAGGATAGAAACTAAATGGCAAAAGAGATGATGTGGAGTTGGCTGTAGTAATCTTTTTCTAATCTTGGTTTTCTAACAAAACATCCCTGCTATTTTTAATATAAGCCACATTTACTTGAGTACATGTGAACACAAAAACATATAGCAACTGTTCTTTAGCAAATGATGGTGGCTCTGTTGGGTTGTCCACAGAGAAAATATGTCTACCCTTTCAGTTTATGGAGAAAATACAGCTAAACCTTACCCTAATGCACCAAGTTAGTTGGAAAGGAAGTCAAACAAAAAGTAACAAAGCCTGTATGTATTTATTTATTTTTGGCGAAGATGTGTGTGAAACAAGAGAAAATGCTCATACAAAAGACAGTAATTTAAAAACCAGTAAGCATTGCTTCAAGTCCTTTTGAAGAAGCAAAACCTAAAATACGATCTAGATCTTAGACCTATGTTATTATAGATCTATGTTCTCCTTAGATCTCAAAACTATTGCCATATTTCTTAAAGATCTGAAGAAGCCTGGTTCAGCAGAAGAAATATAACAAAAACATTAAAGTTCGTCAATGTTTTGTTTTGAAAGCGGGTAGCCTTCACAACTTTTATTTGCATCATCTATGTTTGTCTCACATGTGAATTCATATATTCAATGACATTTTTATTGTTTACTTTTTCTTAACTCCTATGTTATAAAAACTGAAATTTATTAGACATGGCTTTTCCACACCTTTTTTTTTTAAGAAATATAATTTCTGTGTTTGAAGAAGTCTGTGTTGGAGAAGACTTCCCAGAGGCAGGATGGACATAAGTTGGTTTTAAGGATGCATTTGCTTCCCTAGCCTAAAAATCAAACAATACATGAAGTAAACCAAAGTTCCGTTCTCAGATTTGGAACACAGCACTTCTGGGACTGTTTCTTGGCAGCCTCTATAAATACATATAAGCTCACATTACAGTGTGATGTAGCAGGAAATTCTAGAAGTCAGTGGTCAGAATTAAGAGAAAGGGCCAGATGCAGTGTCATGAGCCTGTAGTCCCAGCTACACAGGAAGCTTGAGGCGGGAGTATGGCTTTAGCCATGGAAGTTTGAGGCAAGCCTGATAACTTGAGGCAATCCTGGACAATACAGAGAGACCCTATCTCTTAAAAAAAAATGAAATGAAACGAGAAGAGGATCTGATGTAGCTGAATATTGAGAAAGTGCAGAATGCAAAGAGCCTGAAAGGGGAGATATATTACATAGGCAAGTGACTCGAGGCATTTTCTGATTGGTCTTCTCCATGCTCCTTGCCCAGCAATCTCCATGGCATTCACCTGAAAACTACCATGTCAGTGAGTAGTTATGGGTGAAGAGCGTTCTGGGGGTCTTGGGGAACATGGCTAAATGGGCATATGACCTTCCCCCAATTCATGTCACTTCTCCTAAATCCATTTTCTGTGTTTGGCACCATTTATATTACTTCTTCACTAAGTGTCTACATTCATAAAGTTCCTACCATAAAAATAGGAATCTGTTTTCTTTAGAAGATCACAGATTCTCAAGGAACAAAACAATGTAACAGTGATTAAAAGGTTCATATTCAAAAGGCAGTTACTGGCTATTTCTTTTCTCAGCTAAATATAATGTTCACTTATATTGACTTTTAAGTAGCAAAGAGCAGGGATCCTTAACATCAATCTCAGTGTCTAATCCCTAAATTAAAAGTATTTAACCAGATTGTCAATAAAATTAGTTTTAGCTGTAAATTCTGATGATCTTGTGTGATTTCCTAAAACAAGCACAGGATTATTCAAGTATTGGACTCTGATAAAAAATGTGCAATGGCTTCCAATTGCCCTGGGTTTTAGACTGGCATTTAAATCTATTTGACTGATTTGCCCTCAGTCTTTTCTCCTAGCTTGCTTCCTACCATTTCTCAATACAAATCCTCCACTGACTCGGTCAGTCTCCTAGTTATGCCACAAACATAATTTGTTTTCTTCTCTTTTCATCCTGTGTGCTTTCTCCTTCCTGTAATGCTGATATTCTTATCCAAATACTAGAGTATTTTTATTCTAGAGCCACATTAATCTCTTCTTTGCTCTTTGGGAAGACTGGAACTTTGGAGTGACAGGATCTTTAGTAGCTTAGCCACTTTGGACCAGTTATTTACAACTTCTGTAGGCTTAAATTTCTTCATTTGAAAAAAGGGGCTCATAAAAGTACCTGGCTCATAAAGGTTTTGTGAGGTTGCCTCGAAAGCACTTAACTTGTTGGCACAGAGTAAACATTCAGTGGATGATAATGTTGAGAAAGATGATGAACCTTGGCTTATATAATTGTGTATTTGGTCTTTGTCAGAATAGACATGTCTTATGTTTTAATTTATATCAGTGTGAAAGAGCTGGGGGTCTCACTGTATTGTTAATTTTTTCTTCCTATACAGCAGTGTGTGATTTTTTTAAAAAAAGTTCCAAATGTCCCCTTCCACCTTTGTGAGAAAAATAAGCTAATCTCTGTGAGAAAGAAAGTCTCTCAGTGTTTGAGAGAAAGCAGCCAATTTCAGAACTACAACTTCTCTGGCTGTCTCCTTAGCTGTGCTTTATTTCTCAGAGTTTTTATTCCATTCCACTTTCTCTTCAATGCTCCCTGGCTCACAGTAGTAAACTGAGGCATGATTTATTAAAGTAAAATGAAATAGTTATATCATGCTTCTTACCTGCAAGTGCACGAGTTTTGATGTCTTTCAAGAGGAATATATTTGATGGGCAGGTGGTTGGTAATCATCCTACTCTGCCTCATTGGGTGACATTTAAATAATCACACTCAAATCTGCAGTAACTACAGAGAAGCATTTCAAGTGAATTATTGAGTTTTACTTCAAACTGCAGTTTAATGATTAGGCATACAGATAAATAAGGGAATATTTTCATGACATCCATGCTATTGAATGCAGTGAACATCGAGAATGCAACTTGATTTCTAAAACTTACTACAGTTACCAGTGAACAAAAAGAATACATTCGAATGGGGAAATTTTCAATTCTTTTCCAAGTTCAGGTTGTCTGGCAGCTTATTTTTAGAGATGCCTAGGACACTGAAATAACCGATGATTCATAGGCAAATTCTTTTCTGACTTGGTAATTATGTCCACAAAAATTATAGAGTTAAAAAAAAAAATCAGTGCGGACTACTAGAATATTTTCCCTGAAGACCTCTCAGTAGAATGGGGCAGACATTTTTTTTTTAGTAATTATTTTTGTGGGTTCTATTAATATTCACCATGTTAAAAATTAATACTGAGAAATGCTTAAAATATGTATACAGTTATCTTAATATATTTTATATTTTGTTTCTATGAAAAATAATTTTATTTTTCAGTAACAATGATGAGTAATATTTTTATTGTGTAAATGTAAGGTGTACAACATGTTTCCGTATACATCTGCATGGTGAAGTGCTTATAACAGTCAAATACTTTAATACATTACTACATTATCTTCCATAGTCACCTTTCCTTTTGATATGTATGTGTGTGTGCGTGTGTGGTAAGAGTATCTAAAATTTATTGTTTTAACAAATTTCCAGTGTATAAAATGCAATATCATCGACTATGGTGCTTATGCTGTATGCTAGTTCTCTACACGTATTCATCCTGTGTAAATAAAAAATTCCTACCCTTTGGCCTACATCTCCCATTTCTCCTGTACCTTTCCCAACTACCATTCTACTCTGCTGCTTTGTGTTTATTATTATGTTTTTAAGATTCCACATATAAGTGAGTTCATGTAGTATTTGTCTTCCCATATCTAGCTTATTTTACTGAACATAATTTACCCATGTTGCTGAAAATGGCAGGATCTCCTTTTGTAAGGCCAGATAGCATTGTGTTGTATATGTATACCATGATTTCTTTATCCATTCCTCTGTCAGTAGATGCTCAGGTCGTTTCCCCACCTTGGCTATTGAGAATAATTCTGCAATAAGCATGGACACACAGATATCATTATAAGGTGGTGATTTCATTTCCTTTGGGGATATATCCAGAAGAGGGATTATTATGGTAATTCTACATGAATTACTATATGGTAGTTGTATGTTGAATTTCTTTTAGAAAGCTCTGTGAAGTTTTCCAAAGTGGCCACCTAAATCTGCATTCCTACCAACAGTTTACAAGTGTTTCCTTTTCTCTACACACTCAGAACCACTTATCTCTTGTCTTTTTCATAATAAGCATCCCAACAGATGTTAGGGGATAAATCATTGTGTTTTTGATTTGTATTTCCCTGATGACTAGTGATGTTGAGCACCTTTTTATATACTTCTTAGCCATTTTTATGTCTTCTCTGGAGACAAGTCTGTTCAAGTCCTTTACCTATTTTTTAATCAGGTTATTATTTTGTTTTGCTATTGGGTTGTTTGAATTCCTTACATATTTTAGGTATTAACCTTTTAAGAGAGACTATGGTTGGTAAGTCTATTCTCCCAGTATTTAAGTTGTTTCTTTAGCCTCTTTACCATTGTTTCATGATAAAAACAGTGTTGAGACAGGGATAAATCCAACTTGGTCATTATGTGTAATTTCTTTGATGTGCTCTTGAGTTCATTTTGTTGGTGTTCTCTTGATTGTTTTTCCATCTGTGTTCATCTTAGTGGCCTGTAGTTTTCTAATTGTGTCTGGCTTTGACATAGGAATGATGCTGGCCCCAAAAATGGGTTTGACAGTATTCCCTCTAGTTCTAAGCTTTAGAAAAGTTTAAGAAGAATTTGAGATATGTTCCATGAATATCTAGTTCATTGAGCATTTTGAACCTAAAGGGGTGTTAAATTTTATCCAAGGCTTTTTCTGCATACGTTGAGATACTCATGTGGTTTTTCTCCTTGGTTCTGTTTATATGGTATGTTTATTGATTTGCATATGTTGAACCAGCCTTGCATCCCAAGGATGAAGCCAACTTGATCATGGTGAATAAGCTTTTTGATGTGCTGCTGGATTCAGTTTGCCAATATTTTATTGAGGTTTTTCACATTGATGTTCATCAGGGGTATTGTCCTGAAGTTTTGTATTTTTTGTTCTGTGTCTGCCACGTTTTGGTATGAGGATGATGTTGGCCTCATAGAATGAGTTAAAAAGAAGACTCTCCTTTTCAGTTGTTCGGAGTAGTTTCAGAAGGAATGGTACAGGCTCCTCTTTGTACCTCTTGTAGGATTTGTCTGTCAGTCTGTCTGGTCCTGGGTTTTTTTTTTTTTTTTTTTTTTTGGTTCGTAGGCTATTAATTACTGCCTCAATTTCAGAACTTGGTATTAATCTATTCAGCAATCGCCTTTTTCCTGGTTTATTCTTGGGAGGGTGTATGTGCCAGGAATTTATCCATTTCTTCGACACTTTCTAGTTTATTGGCATGGGGTAATAAAGTACTCTCTGAGTTTGTATTTCTGTGGGGTCAGTGGTAATATCTCCTTTAATAACTTTTTACTGTGTCTGTTTGATTCTTCTCTCTTTTCTTCTTTATTAGTGTAGCTAGGGTTTATCAATTTGTTAATTTTTTTCAAAAAACGAGCTCCTGGATTCATTGATTTTTTGGAGCGTTTTTATGTCTCTGTCTCCTTCAATTCTTGTCTGATCTCAGTTATTTCATGTCTTCTGCTAGCTTTTGGATTCTTTTGCTCTTGCCTCTCTAGTTCTTTTAATTATGATGTTAGGTTGTCGATTTGAGATCTTTCTAACTTTCTTATGTGGGCATTTAGTGCTATAAATTTCCCTCCTAACACTACTTTAGCTGTATCCCAGAGATTCTGGTATGATGTCCCTTTGTTCTTGTTGGTTGAAAGAACTTCTTTATTTCTGCCTTAATTTCATCATTTAATCAGGAGTCATTCCAGAACAAGTTGTTCAATTTCCATGAAATTGTGTGGTTTTGAGTGAGTTTCTTAATCCTAGGTTCTAATTTGATGGCACTGTGGTTTGAGAGACTGTTTGTTGTGATTTCAGTTCTTTTGCATTTGCTGAGAAGTGGTTTAATTCAATTATGTGGTTGATCTTAGAATAAGCATCATGTGGCACTGAGAAGAATGTATATTCTGTTGATTTGGGGTAGAGTTCTGTAGATGTCTACTAGGTCCACGTGATCCAGAGCTGGGTTTAGCCCTGAATAACCTTGTTAATTTTCTGTCTCATTGACCTGTCTAATCTTGACAGTGGCGTGTTGAAGTCTCCCACTGTTATTGTATGGAAGCCTAAGTGTCTGTGTAGGTCTTAGGCTCAAGAAGTTGTTTTATGAAACTAGGTGATTCTGTTTTGGGTGCATATATATTCAGAATACTTAGCTGTTCTTGTTGAATTGTTTCCTTTAGCATTATGTAATGCCCTTCTTTGTCTTTTTGATCTGTGTTTAAAGTCTGTTTTGTCAGAGACTAGGAATTGCAACCCCTACTCTTTTTTTTTTTTTTTTTGGCTTTCTATTTGCTTTGTAAATATTCCTCCATCCCTTGGTCTAGAGACTTTGTGTGTCTTTGCATGGAACAGATCTCAAAATAATAAGAGCTATTTATGACAAACCTACAGACAAAATCATATTGAATGGGCAAAAGCCTGAAGCATTTCCTTTGAAAACTGGTACAAGACAAGGATGCCCCCTCTTACCACTCCTATTCAACATAGTATTGGAAGTTCCAGCCAGAGCAATCAGGGAAGAGAAAGAAATAAAGGGTATTTAAATAGGAAGAGAGGAAGTCAAGTTGTCTCTGTTTGCAGATGACATGATTTTATATTTAGAAAACTCCATTGTCTCAGCCCCAAAACTCCCTGATCTGATAAACAACTTCAGCAAAATCTCAGGATACAAAATCAACGTACAAAAATCACAAGCCTTCCTTTATACCAATGATAGGCAAGTAAAGAGCCAAATCTTGAATAAACACCCATTCATAATTGCTACAAAGAGAATACCTAGGAATACAGCTCACTAGGGATATGAAGGGCCTCTTCAAGGACAACTACAAATGGCTGCTCAAGGAAATAAGAGAGGACACCAACAAAGAAACATTCCATCCTCATGGATAGGAGAAATCAATATCATGAAAATGCCATACTGCCCAAAGTAATTTTTAGATTCAATGCTATTCCTATCAAACTACCATAGACATTTTTCACAGAATTAGAGAAAACTATTTTAAATTTCATATAGAATCAAAGAAGATCCTGTATAGTCAAGATAATCTTAAGCAAAAAGAACAAAACTAGAGGCATCATGCTACCTGACTTCACGCTGTGCTGCAACATGACAGTAATCAAAACAGCATGGTAATCTTGCCAGAATAGACGCACCGACTAATGGAGAAGAGAGGCCTCAGAAATAACACCACATATCTACAACCATCTGATCTTTGATAACGCTGACAAAAACAAGCAATGGGGAAAGGACCTCCTAATCAGTAAATAGTTGCTACTTCAACTTTGTTTGTTAATGGTTTGTTGAACCTTTTTGTTTCTTCTTGATTCGATCTTACTAGGTTGTGTGTTGCTAGAAACTTATGTATTTTCTCTAGGTTACTTAATGTGGCATACGACTGCTTATAATAGTTCCGTATAATCCTTTTCATTTCTGAGGCATCTGTTGTAAGGCCTCCTCTCTAATCTGTGATTTCTTTTTTTTTCTGAGACAGAGTATCTCTTTGTTGCCCAAGTTGGAGTGCAGTGGCGCCATCTCAGCTCACTGCAACCTCCACCTCCCAGGTCCAGGCAATTCTTCTGTCTCACCATCCTGAATAGCTGGGACTACAGGGGTGCGCCACTACACCTGGCTAATTTTTTTTTTTTATTTTTAGTAGAGGTGGGGTTTTGCCATGTTAGCCAGGATGGTCTTGATCTCCTGACCTCATTATCACCCACCTCCACCTCCCAAAGTGTTGGGATTACAGGTGTGAGCCACAGCGCCTGGCCCGTGATTTCATTTATTTGAATCTTCTGTCTGCCTTAGTTGGTATAGCTAAGGATTTTCAGTTTTGTTTATTTTTGCAAAAAAAAAAAAAAACCCCACTTCTTTGTTTTATTGATACTTTTCCTGTAATTTTTCTATTCTCATTTGATATATTTCTGCGCTGATCTTTATTGTTTCATTTCTTCTGCTACTTTTGAGCTTAGTTTGTTCTTCTTTTTCTAGTTCCTTTTGGTGTGATGTTGAGGTGTTTATTTGTGATCTTTGCTCCTTTAGATGCCCATGTTTATTGCTATAAACTTTGCTTTTACAGCTGCTTCTGCTGTGTCCCATAAGTTTTAGTATGCTTTCTTTCCATTTTCATCTTTATATATTTATACATTTTCCTTATAATTTCTTATTTTTGTTTTGGCACATTGGCTGTTCAGATGCATGGTTTTTGATTTCTTATATTTGAGAATATTCCAGGTCTTTAGTTCCTGTTATTAATTTCTACTTTTATACCATTATAGTAAGAAAAGATTTTGATACATTTTTAATCTTAAATTTGTTAATCTTGTTTTGTGATCTAATATATGATCTATCCTGGAGAATGTTTCATGTGGGCTCGAGAATAATATGTATCCTGTGAATGTTCTACAAATATCTCTTAGGTCCATTTCAATGAAAGTCTAGGTGAACAAAAAAGTGTGTGTAAAGTCCAACATTTTCTTATTAATTTTCTCCTTCATGATCTTCCTATTGCTGAAAGTGTGATATTGAAATCTCCTTCAATTATTGTATTGCTGTAAATCTCCCCCTTCATCTCTGTTAATATTTGCTTTATACATTTAGGTGCTCTGATGTTGGGTGGTGCTCATGTATTTATAATTGTTATGTTTTCTTTATTAACAGTTTTGAATATGAAGCCTATTTTATCTGGTAAACAGCTACTCCTTCTCTATTTTGATTTCCATTTGTATGGGATATCTATTTTCATCATTTCATTTTCAGTCTACATGTTTCTTTACAAGTGAAATGAGTCTCTTTTAGGCAGCATGTAGTTGGGTCTGTTTAAAATTTATGTAGCTGCTCTGTGTATTTTATTATTTTTAGACCATTTACATTTAAATTAATTATTGATCGGTAAAGATTTACTACAGATATTTTATTTATTGTTGTCTGGATATTTTATAGATTAATCCTTTCCTTCCTTCTTGTAGCCTTTCTTTGTAATTATGTAACTTTCTGTAGTAGTGTGCTTTGATTTTTTTTTTTTTTTGTCTATTTTGTATCTACTATAGATGTTTGTCTTGGGGGTATCATGAGGCTTATGCGAAACATCTCATAGTTATATCCAACTTCACTTGACTCACATAGAAGAGGTGGAAATTTCTAAATGAAGCTTACAACTGGGAGTTCAGGTGTTTATGTTTTAGGAATCTTCAAAATTTATGAGATCTCTAGAGCTGTAGCTGCCACTGTAATGAGCTGCAAGGATTCATTTCCTGCCAAAGGGAAGCAAAATCATCTCTCTTACAGAACCCAACAGCGACTCAGACATTCAATCATTTCTCTGGTCATTCATTTACAAAAGATTCATTAAACTACTCGGTGTGAGACACTGCTCCATGGCTTAGTGATACCAGTGTAAACAAAGTACGTTTGCTCCAATTGTAGCAGTTGTATGGTGGTATAAAAGCTAAACATGATATTGGCATCTTTTCAGAATTAAAACTGTGTGACATAGGGCAAATCCAAACCTCTCTGATATTAGTATCTTCAACTATAAATTGGGATAATATCTGTCGCAAATAAATTGTCTTTAGATGATCAAATATGCTAATGTATGTTAATGCATGTGGGATTACTTTTTAATGGGCATTTTTTAAAATTTGCTTATTATTTTTTAAACATAGACAACTTGTTAAATAGCATTTCTTCTCAAGTGTCCAGCTTGGTAAAGGAACATGAAGACCAGAATATCGAAGTGTTGAGCATGTCTTATGTGTTTTAAAACTAGATTCATCACTAGAACCCTTGCCAAAAGAAAGCACATTGACAATAATGAATTTAAGATCTGTCAAAACACAAGTGATAGAAATTCAACTTATTAGGAACTTTTATTTTTCCCAAATGAAACATGGTTTTATATCTTTATAGCTGTTCCAACTTTTAAAGTTATCCAGCATGTTCCTGAATTTAACAGGTTTTAATTTCTAAGTTACTCTCTACTTTTCCATGCATTGCAACCTGGAAGCAAATATGAAATCCATGAATACACAGTAATATTTTCAGCTATTTATTTTTTTTACTGACTAACTTGTTCTTTCATTGGTAACATATGAAAGTAATATATTTAAAAAGACTTGTACAGCTTGGTAAATGAATGAGTATGAATATATCTGACCCCAGGGATATTCTTACAAATGTCCAGTAGGCTAGGAAGAAATACACCGAGAGAAAAGTATGCTGGTATAATGTATCTGGTTATAATTTATTACAACCTTCTTGTCTGGATTAATTATTGTGTGAACAAATTTTAAAATGTCACATAAGGAATGTGTCATGATGAACCTGCATAATTAAAATGTAGTTTACCAGTTTCTTTTCTCAGATTATAAATTATTGACGTTGTGATTGTATTAGTGCGGCTTTGTTAATTCCTCTCATGTTTAATGTCTGCCCAGAGGAATAGATTGCTTATAATATTAATCGACCAAAAGATGGATGGTGAGAGTTCATTGCCATGGTTGATCTGATTTGTAAAAGGCTAATACAGTTATATGTATTCAATGTTATGTTTATTTCTCTATTCTGTATCATCATCTAGTAGCTAAACAGATTGGAAGTCCCTTTTGGGGTCAGTGCTCACATAGAATAGCAAAGCTGAAAATCAGTCGTGCACTGAGATTAAAATGGAGTGGTTAGGAACATGAAAGTGGGGGGAAATATGTAAACAGAAAGAGTATAAAAGAGTGGAAACAGAGTTAGTCACATGAAAGTAGTTCTGGAGGAAGGGTTCAAGAAGATATGGCATTTGCATAGGTCAGGTCCTGCCACTTCCCAGGGTTAGTCGATCTCATAGTTATCATATCCATGCCTAACTGACTGGGTTATATTGTATGTGTGTTTTTAATTCATAAGAAGTAAAGTATAGATGGCCAACAGGTGTATGAAAAAAATGCTCAGCATCACTAATAATCAGGGTTGTCATTTTCCCCAGTTAGGAGAGCTATTATTAAAAAGACAATAAATGCTTGCAAGGATGTGAGAAAAGGGAACTCTTACATACTGTTGATGGGAGTGTAGTTTAATACAGCTATGAAGGTAAACAGTATAGAAAGTTCTCAAACAACTAAAAATGGAACTACCATACTATCCAGAAATCCCACTCCTGGGTATATCTCCAAAGAAAAGGGAAGCAGTATATCAAAGGGAGACCTGCAACCCCATGTTTATTGCAGCACTGTTCACAATAGCTAGAATATCGAGTCAACCTGCGTGTCCATCAACAGATGAATGATAAAGAAAATGTGGTATATATACACAAGGGAATTCTACTTAGCCATAAGAGAGAATAAAAATCTTTTCATTTGCAGCAACATGGATGAAACTGGAGGCCATTAAAGTAAGAGAAATAAGGCAGACCCTGACAAGTAACACATGTTCTCCCTCATATGTTGGAGCTAAAAAATGTTGACCTCATGAAGGTAGAGTGTAGAATGATGGTTACTAGAGACTGGGATGGGTTTATGTGTGTTGGAGGGGATAAAGAGAGGTTAGTCAATGGTTGCAAACATTAGTTAGAAGAAATAAATACCTGTGTTCGATAGCACAGCAGGGTGACTATAATTAACAATATGTATTTTAAAATAGCTAGAAGATTTGAAATGTTCCCGACAAAAATAAATGATAAATATTTGAGGTGATGAATATCCTAAATACCTGATCAATAACCTGATTTGATCATTATACATTCCATGAATGTATCAGAGTATCACATGTATGCCATAAAATATACAAATATTATTGGTAAATAAATTACAAAGAATTATGTGTAATAACCAACAAAAATAAAAGATCAAGGAAAAGTAATCCTTTAAATTATGCAGGGGAACACAGTGAGTTCCTTCAATGAATAGGAATGGACTTTCCCTCATGCCTTTTAAAGTGTCAGCATCTTGCTAAGCTAAGTGGAACTTTTGTATTTAAACACAGCACTGATTTGAATAATGTATTATCTTAAATGAAAACCAAACATTTCATAGTGATTGATTCAAATGCTGGAAAAAAAAAACAGCAATGAGGCATTTTTGAGATACATTTTCTTTTTTCTTATCTGATAAGATTTGCAAGAGTGTTATCAGTGATCTATATTTTCTTCTTCACCTAATAGACTAATGTTAGAACCTAACCCAGGAGTAAGCTGTGACTCCATTGCATTCTCCTTTAAGAAGAAATAAAATTTACCCAGGCCAAGGAGTCCAAGGCAGATACTGGACACTGCCAGATACTTCAGGACTAGACAGCAGTTGCCTCAAGTCAGCAGATAGCTAATAAAGAGGCAGGCACATCCAGGATGGTAGACAGGTTTCAGAGACAAATAACAGTGGGTAGGAAAGTACAGCTACTGGGATTTCAGGCTTAAAAACAGATCCCAGAGATGAAGAGATGAGCAAAGAAAGGGAGAAGAAAACAAGAAAGAAAGCCTAGTAAATGGTATTACAATCTGATCAGAGTGTAGAAGTCAATTGATTTCTGATATATTGGATCAGTCTCAGGTTATATGCCAATTAAGTACAATTAACATTTTAGCCATTTCTTTGCTTCAAATACCCAAATATTTTATTCCATAATCAAATTTTCTTTTTTTCTGTTTGTCTTAACATTGTTTGGTCATGTTAAACATGTATTTATATTGGAGGAATCAAAGATGACTTACATATTTAAAAATAATTTTGTATAGTACAGCTCTTGTTAGGGTATAAACACAGTTGACTGAAGAACTTTCTTTGCTCTTAGATGACACTAAGAGAAAAAACACTGCAAAACTATAAAAAATTATGGTGCAAGTAAAATAGCAATATTAACTTTTTGCTGTTAGTATGCCAGGGATACTTAAAATTTGTTGTAGATTGACTACCGCAGAAAACAGACTCGGATGGAAATGGGTGTGAAGGATGTTTCTTAGGGAGTGGACTTGGGCTCAGCACTTGGGGTGCAGGGAAAGGAAAGAATTAGGGTTGGGCATAGGAAGAATTGGGGCTGTGAAACATCACAACAGGGACGCAACTGACTCCAAAGGAAGCCCTGAGGCTTGGGTAGCCTCGCAGAGTTGTTCCTCTTTGGGGAGATGAGCTGGTTGTTTATCCCCGGTACTTGGGTAGGGATTCATTGGAGAAGAGGTAATCTCTTTCAGTGAGGTCATACCCAGCTCGGGGTATATGTCCTTGTGTCTTGAAGGAAATAGGGCAGAGAGATCTGGGCACTACAGTGTTCATGACAATTCCTCAATATTTCTGTGGCCGTTTGTCTCATATAATTTCTCAGGGTGGCTCTTTTAGGACTCTGGTGGGACTTTGTCTTTGGAGAAACTTGTAAGGTTATAAGGGAAAAAGGTTAGTAGGACAAATTGCAGCCCCTGCTGCTACTGGGGAGGCAGAGCTCTAGACTAAACTCTCTGATTCATTCAAGAGCCCTTTACCTTAGTTCTTATAATCGTAGAAGGATGCTAACCTTGTGAGTAGCCCTCAACTTCCTTCCCGTGGGGACCAAGTTCATGTTTACTTTTCTTAGGCTACGGCTATGGCAATTATGGGTTTATGATTAAAATTAGGGGATGGAATACTAATGTGTGCCAAGCACCTTGGTGTTAAGCTGATTGCTCACTTCTCAAATGTGTAATAGCAGCTTTCCTTATGATGAATAGGCCATGTACATTTTCCAGGGTGGCATTTATCCCTGTTCTGTTCGTTGTTGTTGTTGTTGTTGGCCCTGGACACAAGGTGCTCAAAATGTTGAAATGGCAGCTGTATTTTCTATGTGCTGGTGGAAGAGTTCTCTACACCTGTGGTGCCCAGAATTGTGGAAATGCGAAGCACGCATTCCAAAAGTGGGTTACTGGGGGTGATAGTAACAGGAGCCATTGTGGCTTCCATGCCTTAATTCTGAAACCCATATATTTTTTCTTTGGGGGATAGTGCATCAAATAAAGGTCATTGATTTAGCATGCACATTGTATACTGGAGGATGGTGCCCCGTTGTTAATTTCTAATAATGTTTAGAAATTTTACAAATGTTTCTAAACATTATTAGAAGTTAATGTCAATGCCACTCAGAGTTTCTGAACACTGCTCTGTGTACATATCGTCTAATGGAAGAATGCTAGGAAAAAATCCCAGAAGCATAAATATCTTAAAATGAACTTGCCGTTGTGTATCAAAGACTTTGCTAATGATGCAGCCTCCCAGTACAAACAATACATATGGCTTGCCCTCAGCTTTTCAATCTGGGTTTGCTCTATAGTAGAATTAGAATTTAAAACACCATGACAGCCAACTCAGTGAAGTTCAATTGTGAGTAGAATTTCTGCTTCTGAATTCTTATAGTTTAAATGATGGCCTGTGTGTTGTAAGCTCCAGAAACTTCTTTGAAAATGTGTGGGCAAAAAAATGTTTCTCTAATAGGTGTTGAAAGGATGCAGACTCACTAAAGGGAATTAGACTAGGGGATATAGATTTAATTTCATCCACTTTGATTTGAAGTAAAATATGGTAAGAATTTGATAAATTTATGAACCCAAACTAACCAGAATCCTCAACTTAATTTTTGTTGTTGTTGCTGCTATACTCGTATTTCATGAGAGGGAGACGAAGAGTAGAAACTAGTTCACACTCAAGATTTGTGTCCCTCCAAAAATCACCTTCCAGGGATGCATGAATCCCATACAGATTCAATCCAGTGTTCACATCCCATATTTACAATCCCTATGTAGAGGTAATGATGTTTAAAATAATGACTCAGAAATATTATAAAATGTAAAATGATCAAAGGAAGATTCACTAATGTTCTGGAGACTGTGCCTATTTAGAAAAGGAAATTTGCCTATGTACTTAGAAAATCACACACACATAACTGAATAGACTGACAAGTGTTCCAAATTCACTCAGAGTTAACCCAATAATCAATTTCCAAAGCACTCTACTTACCTATGGTCTTACTTTTCTTGATTTAACCCATGCCTCACTTGGTGGCATCTATGTCCTCAGTAGTTTAGGCAATTTTTTCTCAAAGCCCCATGTCTTCAGCAGTGCAAGGTTAGAGGTGTCCTGATTCACACGTGTGTGTCTTTCCACTTGTCGGACTTCTATTGAAGAAGAACTCATCCTAATTCTCTCAGTTCTTCAGAGAATTTCTAATCACAAGAGCCATGAGCTACATGGAGTTCCCAAGGAGACAGTTCTCCTTAGCACTCCCTGTTCACTCCATAATCAGAGCCATGAGCAACACAGACTCAATCCATTCCACAAGTCAGTCTATATTGCATACCATACATAATAGTATATTTAACCAATATATAAATATTATAGGTTAAATATTCCACAACAAACAAGGTAGCACTTAATATCAAGAGGAGAAAGAGATAGGAGAAAGGGTAAATGAGCAAGTCCCAGTGGGAGCGAAGAAGACAAAAGGATTCCTGGTGTGGTCCATTGGTCTCTGACAAAGGAGTCTTTGATGTGGAAGAGCCTTTAGAGGTGCATGCCAAGTGCTTATCATGGCTGATTGCAAGACTGGGTTAATTAAGGCAGCTGTTTGGAGAGGCTGAAGGTCTGCCTTATATATATATAGTCACAGAGTCCTCTGGTGAGAACCTACAGTGGAAGAGTGTGCTTGTTATGTCCTTACCTGGTTGGATGCAGTCTTCTCATTTTTATTTGTTTGCTAAGCAAAATATTCTTATTGGTAAAGTCCCATATGAAATATAAAATGCAGTATTTTTCTAAGATGGAATTTAATGAAGGGGTGCTCTACACACCCCAATTTCTTAGTTTTGAGGTATTTCTGGATTTACTTCCTCAGAGTTTCCTCTCCTAGTTTTGGGGGACTTTTCAATTTCTGTTGCTATCTGGTTGCCAAATATTACTTCTTTCTAGAATTCATTAAATACGTATAATCCAGCAAAAATATAAATATGTTTGTGGGTTTGGAAAGAAAAGTCGTATCACACAAGGAGTCAATGGAAATCTTCTTGGCCCAGTGTAATTTCCACCCTTCCTCTTGTGGCCTTTCTTCATCCAAAATGTTCTGGACCTCTGGTGAAGTGTCTCTCCCCACCGAGTGCAGTCCCTAGGTCTTAAAAAGGAGTGATTCCCTGAAGCTGATGATAATTTTTAGCTATCTCTTGGTCTCCTCTCCCTGTGTCCTGTTGAATTCTAATGAATAATATTCACATCACATTAAATTTTTATTGCTTATGAAATTGTTCTAAATTGCCATCTTGTCTCCCAGTCCTTGAAGAATAAATAGCCCTTGATCTTGCAGATCCAACAATCTTAATTCAGTTCAGCTGCCACATTTGATAGATGAGGAAACTAAAGCCCAGAGAAGGGGAAGTGATTTACCAAAAAATATTGGGGCTATTTGGAAGCAGAACTGAAGCCATAACTCTGGTCTTCCTCCTCTTAGGCCAATGCCCCTATCTACTTGTGTCACTTTTTGCCTCATTCCAGATTCACAAGATTGTAATAATGAAAGATGACAGGGTTGCTTATGCACCTTGTATTCTTGTCTATTATAACTATAAACCTGAATGTATGTTTTCCAGAATAGTTAATCATCTAGTAGAAGAAGATAGTGTGATTTCTTGTCCTGTAAATCATGAAAAAACACCTCCTGTACTTTCTCTTAATGTTCACCATCTTGTTTCTCAGGCTTTAAGGAATTGGTCTAAATGTAATTGTGTATAAATACTGCCCATTGGTATCTCCTAATTAGTAGATGCTGACTAACATTACAAGGTAATAATTGGTTATACTGTGTTAGGAGAATTAACAATTTATAACAATATTACTTGCAATAAACATCATACTTTCTTTTCCTATTCAGTGAAGCAATTGTTTGGTTTTATGGCTACACAGACAGCCTTTCTTTCATAGCTAAGTTTATTTTGTCATAAGGCAATCAGGTGCACAAAAGTATTAACAACTACAGGAAACCAACATCTAACAAAGAAATGTGAAGATCGTGTTCACCCTGAATAAACAAGTGCCTTTAAAAAAATTCTTCCAACTTTTAATCTCAAACAGAAAAGTTGCAAAAGAAGTGCTGTAAAGACACATGTGCCCTTTATTTAGGTTCACAAATTAACACTTTCTGGGATTGGCTTTTTGTGTCTCTATGTCTCTTTTCCTCTTCACATACACACTCATTTTCTCTTTCTTACACACACGTACATATACATGCACACACTTAGATTTTGGGGAGCTCTGAACGGCTTGAAAGCAAATTGCAGCCATCAAGATTATACAAAAATACTTAAGGGATTTTTCCCAAAATCAGCACATTCTTTTATATTGCTACAATAACAATCACAAGACTTTTGCTACTGATAATTAATATTATGTAGTATACAGTCTAAATTTAAATGTCTCCACTTGCCCTCAAATATTCTTTATATTAGTCAGGGATCTTATATTGGATTTTTTTGTCATGTTTCTTATTTTCATCAGTCTAGAATATTGCTTCCCCTCCACCTTTTCCCTCATCTTTTACAACCTTGACAATTTTGAAGAGTCCATACTAATTGTCTTATAGAATGTTTCTGAAACCGGATTCATCTAACTGTTCTTCTGGGTTAGACAAAATGTTTAGGCAAATATTATGTTTCCCGTTGCATTGCATAAGGAAGTTTATAATGACACTGTATCTCAATATTTGTGAAGCTAAGTTTCATCTCTTCGATTTAAATTCCATACTTAATAAACATTTGATTGATAATAGAGATATATGAATGTCCTTTTCCTAACAATATGTTAGTGTATAGTGTTAGGAGTAATTTCATGCCAGAATCTCATATTATCTTGGTGGTATTTGGAAAACGGTGATTTTAAAATTCAGACATTTTTCTAGATCAGGGGCCAGTCGATTTTTCCAGTAGAGGGCCATGTTCTAAGTATTTTAGGCTTCGTGGGTCGCATATGGTCTCTGTTACATATTCTATTTCTTCTTTAGCTGTGTAAAAATTATTAGCTCCTGGACTGCAGGAAAATGGTCTGCAGCAAGATTTCAGCCATGAGTAGTTTGTCAAAGTTCTGTTCTGTGTTATAAAGAAGAGCTTTCCTTTTCCTTGTAAGACCTGTGTGTGTGTGTGTGTGTGTGTGTGTGTGTGTGTGTGTGTGTGTCAGAGGGAGAGAATGAGATCCTTTAATAACTTTATTTCTTTTATAGAGTTGGTCTCTTGAAGGTTTTTATTTTTTAAATAAATACTCTTTGGATTTAACTTTGGTAAATAACACTGTCTTAAGAAAATTTCAGTTTCATCTTCTATGATTTCTAATACAATAGCCACTAGCTGCCTGAGACCATTCAAATTTAAACTCATTATAATGAAAGTATAATTAGAGATTAAATATATTAATAATTAGAAAAAAATTAGTTACTCAGTCACATCAGCCACATTTAAGTGTACAAGTATTCACTCAACACAAGTAGCTAGTGGCTACATATTGAACAGTGCAGATGTAGGACATTTTTATGATTTAGAAGTTAAATTGGATAGTAATAAATGCAGATTTCAAATGTATTTGCACAGAGTTGTGCAAAATAATCCCTCATAATTAGAGTTAACTTATAATTATTTTCTTGTCTTATTTTGCTTTTATGTTTGTTTCCCTTCTTACGAATTTGTCTATTTCCTTTTTTTAAGGTACCAAAGTATTTATTATATCTACAATTTTTCTGTTTTTATCTCACATTTTCCTTTCCTTATGCTTTCTTTGGATTTAGTTTGTAATGTTTTTTTTTTTTTACTTTTATTTTAGGTTCAGAGGTACCTGTGCAGGTTTATTATGTAAGTGTCACTGGCGATTGTTTTGCAGATTATTTTGTCACCTATGTGGTTGGCACTGTACCTCATAGGTAGTTTTTCACTCCTGACCCTCCTCTTTCCTTCATCCTTAAATAAGCCCCAGTGTCTGCTGTGTCCATGTGTATTCAATGTTGAGCTTCTACTTGTGAGAACATGTAGTATGTGGTTTTCTGTTCCTCTGTTAGTTTATGTAAGATAATGGCTTTTACCTTCATCGATGTTGCTGCAAAGGACATGACCTCATTCTGTTTTATGGCTCCATCATATTCCATGGTGTATATGTACCACATTTTCTTTATCAGTCTACCATCCGTGGGCATTTATGTCGGTTTCATTTCTTTGCAATTGGGAATCATGCTGCAATGAGCATATGCGTGCATGTATCTTTTTCTTTTCTCTGTTATCTTCCTTCCTTCTCCCCCTCCCTCCCTCTCTCCTTTCCTTCCTTCCTTCCTTTCTTTTTTTCTCTCTTTCTTTCTTTTTCTCTTTCTCTCTCTCATCCTTTCTTTTTCTCTTTCTTTCTCTCTCTTCCTTTCTTTCCCTCTTATCTTCCTTCCTTACTGTCTTTCTTTCTCCCTTTTTCTCTCTTCCTTTCTTTGTTTCCCTTTCTTTCTTTTCTTTTTTCTTTCTTCCTCCTTCCCTCCCCCCTCCTTTCTTCTTTCCCTCCTTCCTTCCCTCCCTCCCTACTTCCTTCCCTCTCTCCCTCCTTCTCTCTGCTTCTGTCACCCCAACTGGAGTGCAGTGGCAACATCTTGCCTTATTGCAAGCTCCACATCCCAGGTTCGAATGATTCTCCTTCCTTATCCTCCCAAGTATCTGGGACCACAAGCACCCACCACCAGATCTAGCTAATTATTGTATTTTTTATTAGAGGCTGGGTTTCTCCATGTTGCTCAGGTTATCAGGCTGGTCTTGAACTCCTGACCTAAGGTTATCTGCCCACCTCGGCCTCCCAAAGTGCTGAGATTATAGGTGTGAGCCGCCGCACCCAGCCCTCATCCCTCCCTTTTGTATCCCCCAACTCACACCTTACTCATGCCACTCCTACATGCCCCCTGCCTTTCCCCATGGTCATTTGTGAGTCTTGCACTAAATGGCCTTCAGTCCAGAGACCAGACATCAGACAGCAATCTGGACCTCTTCCTTGATGAAAGGTGAGACCTCCAGAAGAGAAAAATGCCTGCTATGGAGCCTGCAGGCTGACCACAGTGACTCTCCAGGCAAACAGCTAGAACCGAACTGAGTAAAATCTCCAGCCAGAAAGAAAACTTCCCAGTCAACTCTTCCCTAACTCCATTTTACAGATTGAAACACTAAGGCTTAGAAGAGAGGAGACAGAACAGGCATTGGAACCATAGTCTCCTGGCTCCAAAGCCAAGTTCTGTCCACCCAGCCAGGCTCCATCCTTCCTTCTATAAATGTTTATAACAGTATGTGCTGGTCACTCTTGTTAGTCCCTTTCACATATCACTCTAGTATGCTTTTTCCATTTGTTTGACAAGTATTTATTGAGCTCCTACTGTGTGCATGAGCTAGACTCGATACTAGGGACATCTTGGTAAAAAGCTCAGGCAAAGTCTACCCACCTGGGGTTCTAACAAGACAAAGATATGGTTGGTGCCATGGGCAAGGCCATGAAGGCAATGAATGAAATGGTGGGGTCAGACAGGAAGGGTGGTCAGGGATGCCCTCTGCATGGAAGGGGCATCTTCTTGGCTTTGAGACCCAAATGCCAAAATACCTGTGAGCAACAGGCCATGCCCACTCAGTAACAGAGCTGAGCCACAACCCTCCATAGATGTCAAACCAAACACCAGATCATGCCAACAATGAGGGACAAAGACCATGGCCTGGAAGGGTCTTGCCACCCGAGCTCACAAGGGGATTTTTATTATGCTTCTTTTATTATTATTGTGGGGTTGGGGGTCCTTAGTGCACAAGAAACACTCTAGGAACCATAAGTCAAGATCGAGCCTGCAACCCCTGCTCTGCCCTTGCTGTGTGACCTCGGGCTGCTATCACCACCTCTCAGAGCCTCAGCTTTCTTCCCCTTCTGTAAAATGGAGAGTCTAATAATAACCACCTGGCAAGAGGATCCAGGAAAGTCAGTGAGCTCCTTCATGTAAGGAGCTGATGTCTGCATGTGTCCCCGGGTCAGAGATTTGTAATGGAGATTTAAATTACTGATAAGTGGCCAGGCATGTTCGCTCACACCCATAATCCCAGCACTTTGCGAGGCTGATACAGATGGGCCACCTGAGGTCAGGAGTTTAAGATTAGCCTGGCCAACGTGGTGAAACCCCATCACTACTAAAAATACAAAAGTTAGTCGGGCATGGGGTGTGTCCCAGCTATTCGGATGGCTGAGGCAGGAGAATCGCTGGAACCCGAGAGATGGAGGTTGCAGTGAGCTGAGATCATGCCACTGCACTCCAGCCTGGGCAACAAGAATGAAAGTTTGTCTCAAAAGAGCAAGAAAGCAAGCAAGCAAGCATTTACTGATAATCATATAGATTGTCAGAGGCACACAAGGGACTCAGAGGGGGGACCACACTCATCCTCTCACACACAGAGAGGGGAGCAGTCTACCTATGCTAGACCACACAGTGACCGGCTGTCAGCAGCTGCATAGGCCCAGCCTCTCCATTATGGCCCAGGGCTTCTGATCTGCTCTGGAGGGGCCCTTGTGCCTCCCCTTACCACCTCCCTTCCCTTCCTCACTTTAGGTCTTCTCTGTGCCCTTGTTTATGGCCAAAGGCTGGGGATCTTATGAGTTTGAGGCAGCCTGAGCCTCTGTCTGTGCTTTCACCCAGAGCCAGACCACCAGGTCCCATGCACATCAGCTGTGATTCTCCACTGATTCAAAACCACCTAAGGGCTGGCTGGTTGTGCATGTGGAGGAGGGGGTGCTGTTCTTCCTCCAGGTTGACATCATGATAGATTGAAAAACACATGGGAGGCTGGGTGCAGTGGCTCAGGCCTGTAATTTCAGCACTTTGGGAGGCTGAGGCCAGTGGATCGCCTGAGGTAGGAGTTCAAAACCAGCCTGGCCAACATGGTGAAACCCCATCTCCTAAACATACAAAAATTAGCTGGGCGTGGTGGCATTTGCTTGTAATCCCAGCTACTCAGGAGGCTGAGGTGGGAGAATCACTTGAATCCAGGAAGCAGAGGTTGCAGTAAGCAGAGATCTCACCACTGCACTGCAGCCTGGGTGACAGAGTGAAACCTCATCTCAAAAAAAAAAAAAAAGAAAAGAAAAGTGCATGGGCTCTGGAGGCAGAGAGATGGAGTTGAATCCCAGCTTTTACTTCTCAGCTGTGTGCCCTTGGACAAGTTCACTTCCCTGAGCTTCAGTTTCCTCATCTGTGAAATGGGAACAACATTTGGCTTGCCCGGGGTCTTAGGATGACTGGGGAGTGTCTGGCACGTAGTAGGTGCTCAACGTGTGTGCTTTCCCATGGCCATCTAAGAGTCCTCAGGGCTGCCCTCCTGCCCTTCCCCCACAACTCCTGTGACTGCCTCTTAAATGGGTACTCAGGGTGATAAGGAGGCACAGGTGAGGTAACCAGGCTGGATCCACAGCCACCCACGCCCATTGTTAGGAAAACAAGCTTTTAATGCCTGGCCCTGCTGCTGGTGGTGGACAGTATAAAATGGGACCCAGAGCCAGCCTCTCCCTTCCTCTAAGGCACACCAAGGCAATAGTGTTTAAAAGGAAAGAAGGCAGTGGCATGGAGGCTCCAGAGACTGGGCTGTTCCTTTGGCAAGAAGGAAGGCAGTGGGGCCCACTGCTGAGGGCCATCTGGCAGGTGTTCCATTCTACCTTCTTCATGAGGCCCACAGTCTCTTCATCAGTGGTGTCTTCAGGTTCACCATCCCCAAGCTGCTTAGGTGAGTCCAGACTTCAGGAGCTCTCCTAAGGTTGGTGGTCTCTTAATGGCACACCTCTAGGGTCAGGGGGCTTCAGCTCTCATGCCTCTGCCTATAGATCTGGTGCTCAGGACACTCGAGGGTGGGTGAGAAGGATACTGAAAAAGTGAAATGATTAATGAGAAAGTGACTCTCCTCGACAAGGGCAAATAAGCAAGCTCTTACATGGCTGCATCAATTAGCTCTTGTTGTAAAATGTCCCAAAAGTGAGTGGCTTAAAATTATAAGCATTCATTTATTTAGTTCATGGTAATGTGGGTCGGTAACATGGACTGGGCTCAGATTGGTGGTTCTTCTTTTCTTGGCTGGGTTTTCTCATGTGACTGCAGCTGTGTGTCTGAAGCTGGGATGGCTTTCTGTTCCATGTGGGTTCCCATCCTCCAAAAAGCTAGCTCAGACTTGTTCACATGGCTGCTTGGGAGGGTTCTAAGCAAAAGGCCAAAAGCCACATTTTCTCTTGAGGCTCACAGCTGGCATAGCTTTACCTCCACTCTACTTTGTTGGTCAAAGGTGGTTTTGTGGCCAGCCCAGATTCAAATGGTGTCTGCTCAGCTGCCATAACAGAGCATCACAGACTGAGTAGTTTCAACGACAGAAATGTATTTTCCTCATGCTTCTGGTGGCTGGAAGTTCCAGATCAGGTAACTGCAAGTTGGTTCCATCTGAGGCCTCTGCCTTTGGCGTGCAGTTGGCCACCTCCTCCCTGTGTCCTCATATGGTCTTTCCTCTGTGTCCACCCTGGTGTCTCCCTGTTTGCCTACAATTTCTCCTCTTATCAGGACTCCAGACTGGATGCAGGCCCAGCCTAATGACCTCATTTTAACTTTATTGTCTCTTTAAAGGCCCTATGTCCAGATACAGTCACAATCAGAGGTACCAGGGGTTGGAGCTTCAACATACAAATTTTGTGAGGACACAATTTAGCCCATAACAAGAGGGGAGAGAAACACCATCTCTCAATCTTGAGGAGCTGCAGTAAGATTGCAAAGAAGCATGGACAGTGGGGGAAATAACCGAGCTCATGATTGTGAAAAAGTCAACCACGCTGACTGATCCTCCACACCTGGCCTGGTTTGGGCAAAGGCAACACACCTGTGCACCTCCTCTCGCCAGCTGTACTTTATCCCTCCTTCCCCTACTTGCCTTTTCCTGAAGTTTATTGGTGATCCCAAGTCTCCAGCCTGGAAGGACTACCTCCTCGCAGTGCTGATGTTCCTCTCGGCCTGCCTGCAAATGCTGTTTAAGCAGCAGAACACGTACCGGCTCAAGGTGCTGCAGATAAGGCTGCAGTCGGCCATCACTGGACTGGTGTACAGAAAGGTGAGCCCCGGGGGACAAGTACAGGTCTTCCCAGCTGGGAAAATGAACATAATTGAACTGTTTGGTAGTAATGCTATCAGCAGCTGAGAACGCTTTCAGTCCTTACTTATTAGAGTCACTCACGATATATTCTCCCTTCCTTTGTTATTTCTCTTTATTTGTATGTATTTATTTTTTCGAGACAGAGTCTCCACCCACCATGACCTCTTAGAGTGCTGGTATTACAGGTGTGAGCCACCTCACCTCGCTCTTGTAAAGTATTTTAATCATCCTTTTTTACTGTTCTTCAGCTGGGGTTATGATCTCAGCCCTGGTTCTCTCTGCTCCTGCTAAGGGACTCCCCGTAGGCAGCCCAGTCCCCACCTCTGTCTAGGAGACAGCATACCAGGAAGTGAAGTTGGGTTGATCCTGCCTCAGTGCTGCTTCTGTTTTAGGTAAATATCCTGTGGGGTCAGGGAGAGAAAATCCCAAGTGCACCTGTGGAACACCATGGGCATCCCCCAACTGAGGACTGTGGGAGAGATAGGGTGTTGGAGGAGAGGTAAACCTGGAAGCCGCTTAGCCCCACTCTGTCCACTGCCCTGACTTTTTCTTTTTTCTTTTTTTTTTTTTTGAGATGGAGTCTTGCTCTGTCCCCCAGGCCTGGAGTGCAGTGATGCAATCTTGGCTCACTGCAACCTCCGCCTCCCAGGTTCAAGAGATTTTCCTGCCTCATCCGCCTGAGTAGCTGGGACTACAGGTGACTGCTACCACGCTGGCTATTTTTGCATTTTTAATAGAGCTGGGGTTTCACCATGTTGGCCAGGCTGGTCTCCAACTCCTGACCCTAGGCGATCCACCCACCTTGGCCTCCCAAACTGCTGGGATTCCAGGCATGAGCCACCATGCTCAGTCAAGCCCTGCCCTGTTCTAATCTCACCGCCTGTGAAAGGCTTCTGGGAGCTCATAGAAACAATGGCCCCAGTATGATGGCTCCCACAACCTTGCTTCCGGAGTTCTAGGGATGCACAGTGAGGAGTGATTGTTTTCCTCACTCATCTAGATGTGATGAGCCTGGTCAAAGAAGTTTGCTGTTGCTGACTTGCAGCTGGTCAGGCCCCTGCCCTGTGGAAATTGCCCCCACTAAATCCTTATGCCTCAGTTTACTCAGCAAACTCAGACCTCCAGCCCTGCCCCAGGCTGGGTAAGTCTCGTCCCTGTCATGTCATGTGGGAATCTCCTGCGTGATACTTCATTTATTCATTGATAGAGTAAGATCCCATCTCAATAAATCACCCAGGCTGGAGTGCAGTGGTACAATCTCAGCTCACTGCAACATCTGCCTCCAGGGTCCAAGTGATTCTCCTACATCAGCCTACTGAGTAGCTGGGATTATAGGCACATGAAACCATGGCCTGCTAATTTTTTTATTTTTAGTAGACGGGGTTTCTCCATGTTGGTCAGGCGGGTCTCAAACTCTTGACCTTGTGATCCACCTGCCTCGGCCTCCCAAAGTGCTGGGATTACAAGCTCACACAGTGCCTGACCCGTGTGACACTTCAACGAAGTCAGGTGTGTAGGTGACGGCTGCCTGATCATCTTCCCACCACGGGTCAGGGCTAGGGGCTGTGGTGTCTAGAAATTCCTCAGCTCTTTATGCTGGTAAGGGAAGAAGGAAGAGGGGGCTATCGGGGGACATGTGTTGAGGTTTGGTGGGGACATAGCTAACCAGATTGTACTTGGTGTTCCCATGTAACTTGTAACCACTCTCATAGAAGGTGACCTAGAACCCCAGGGAGTGGGGGTTGCTCTCTATCACCTAGGGGTGGGGGAAAGAGAAGCTGAGGCTGAACAGAGCCAGCAGGCAGGACAGGGCAACCAGGGCCAGGTGTGGTGGCTAATGCCTGTAATTCCAGCAGTTTGGGAGGCTGAGGCTGGTGGACCATTTGAGGTTAGGAGGTTGAGACCAGCTGGCCAACCTGGTGAAATGCCATCTCTACTAAAAATACAAAATTAGCCAGTCCTGCTAGTGCATGCCTGTAATCCTGGCTACTCAGGAGGGCGATGCAGGAGAATCGCTTGAATATGGGATGCTGAGGTTGCAGTGAGCCGAGATGATGCCATTGTACTCCAGCCTGGGCAACAAGAGTGAAACTCCATCTCAAAAAAAAAAAAAAAAAAAAAAAAAAAGGAAAGAAAAAAGAAAACGAACTTGCTCTGCCAATGTGGCTGGAGGTACAACCCCTGATATGTGACCCTTGCCCCGCTCCTGCTGCACCAACGTCACCCAAGACCCCCAGCTGTGGATTTGAAGTCCTGCAGTGCAGACGGCGTGGATTTGCAGAGCTGTGAGCCTGGGGTCTGTCCTGCAGCAGAAGACACAGAGGAGAGAGCCCTGGGTTTGAGCCAGAGGCAGCCTGTGGTGTTCCCCTGCAGGCCCTGGTCCCCTTGTGTTTTGTGATACTCCGCCATATCATCACACAAGCCACCCCCATTTTCAGCACGATTACAGATGCTCCTTGACTCATGAAGGGGTCATGTCCCCATAAATCTATCGTAAATTGGTAATAGCAGCCAAGTGCAGTAGCTCATGTCTGTAATCCCTTTGGGAGGTCAATGTGGGAAGATTGCTTGATCCCAGGAGTTCAAGACCAGCCTGGGCAACACAGAGAGATCCTGTCTCTGTGGAAAAAAAAAGAAAAAAGTGAAAATATACTAAGTAGAAAATGCATTTATTTATTTTTTGAGACAGAGTCTCACACTGTCACCCAGGCTGGACTGCAGTGGTGCAATCTTGGCTCATTGCAACCTCTGCCTATCAGGTTCCAGTGATTCTCCTGCCTCAGCCTCCAGAGTGGCTGGCATTACAGGCATGAGCACTGGGTAAATTTTGTATTTTCATTAGAGATTGGGTTTCACCATGTTGGCCAGGCTGGTCGAGAATACTCGACCTCAGGTAATCTGCCTAAATCAGTCTCCTAAAGTGCCGGGATTACAGGCATGAGCCACTGTACCTGGCCTATTTATTTTTATTTTTGGAGGTGGAATCTGGCTTTGTTGCCCGGGCTGCAGTGCAGTGATCTCCTCTTGGCTCACTGCCTGCAATCTCTGCCTCCTGGGTTCAAGCGATTCTCCTGCCTCAGCCTAGCAGGTGGCTGGGACTACAAGTACCCTACCATACCTAGCTAATTTTTGTGCTTTTAGTAGAGACAGGGTTTCCCCATGTTGCCCAGGCTGGTCTTGAACTCCTCAGCTTAGGCAATATGCCCACCTCAGCCTCCCAAAGTGCAGGGATTACATGTGTGAGCCACCATACTTGGCCTGCAAATGCATGTAATACACCTACCCTACCAAGCGCTGGAGGTTAGCCCAGATGACTTTAGGTTGAAAACAAACCGAGCAGTACTAAAAGGAGAACAAAATCCACTCATCCTTCCCCACCTTGGATCATGACTTTGACTTTTCAGGGGTCAGCCTTCATGAAAGTTTGTAAATATAGATAATAAACTTGGATAAATGTACCCACGCTTAAGTGTACAATTCAATGGCATTTGGTAGATTCATAATATTGTGCAACCATCGCCACCATCTGTTTCTAAACTTTCTCATCATCCCAAACAGAAATGCTGTCCTCATGAAGCAATAGTTTACCTACTTTAAATTTTTATTTACATATTTATTTATCTGGAGACTGTGTCTTGCTCTGTCTCCCAGGCTAGAATACAATGGCGCAATCTCGGCTCACTGCTGCTTCCGCCTCCCAGGTTCTGAGCAATTCTCCTGCCTCAGCCACTGGAGTTGGGATTATAGGGGCATGCCACTACACCCAGCTATTTTTTGTATTTTTAGTAGAGACGGGGTTTCATCATGTTGGTCAGGCTGGTCTTCAACTCCCAACCTCGCCGTGATCCACCCCCCTCAGCCTCCCAAACTGCTGGGATTACAGGCATAAACCACTGCACCCTGCCACTCCCAGGCATTGTAGTTTTCTTTCTTTTTTTTTTCTTTTTCAGATGGAATCTTGCTGTTTCAGCCAGGGTGGAGTGCAGTGGCTCGATATCAGCTTAATGCAGCTTCCACCTCCTGGGTTCAAGCAGTTCTCTTGCCTCAGCCTCCCAAGTAGCTGGGATTCCAAGTGCATGCTAACAGGCCCGGGTAATTTTCTTATTTTTAATAGAGACACGGTTTTGCCATATTGTCCAAGCTGCTCTTGAGCTCCTAACATCAAGTGATCTGCCTGCCTCAGCTACCCAAAGTGCTGAGCATATGAGCGTAAACTACCATGCCCACCCCATCTTTTTTGAGAAAGGGTACTGTGGTGTCACCCAAGCTGGAGTGCAGGGTTGTGATCTTGGCTTACTGTGACCTCCACATGGTGGGCTCAAGCAGTCCTCCTGTTTTGGCCTCCCAAATAGCTGGGGCTACAGGTGTGTGCCACCAGGAACTGGCTAATTTTTGTATTTCCAGTAGAGAGGGGGTTTTGCCATGCCATCCTTGATGGATTTGACTCCTGGAGTCACGTGATATACCTGCTTCAGCTTCCCCATGTGCTGGGATTACAGGCATCCACTGATGTGCCCAAGCAGTTTTAACTTTCTGAGGAATTATCAAACTTTGTTAAACACAGGCTGCACCATTTCCGTTCCCCTTACAGTATTTAAGGGTTGTGATTTCTCTCTGACCTTGCCAACACTTGTTAATTTACATTTCTTGGATTATAGCCTTTCTAGTGTGTGTGACGGAGCATGTCGTGGTTTCAGTTTAGATGGCCATAATGATAATGATACTGATCATCTTTTAATGTGCTTGTTTTCCATTTGCATGTATTGTTTACAAAGTGTGTGTATGTCATTGTGTATGACATAGAGTATGACATTGATTATGTCATTCAGTATAGATGGCCATAACGATGATGATATTATTCATCTTTTATGTGCTGTTTTCCATTTGGATGTCTTATTGGTGGAGTGTGTGTTCAGCTGTTTCTCCATTTTTTAATTTGGTTGCTTTGTTGTTGATTTATACAAATTACACACTGTGGTTAACAGACTGTTAGATATGTAATGCACAAATATTTTTTTCCTTTCTGTGGGATGTGTTTACATTTTTTTTCGAGATGGAGGGACTCCTGCTCTGCTTCCCAGGCTAGAGTGCAGTTGTGTGATCTCGGCTAATGGCAACCTCTACCTCCTGGTTTCCAATGATTCTGCTGCCTCAGCCTCCCAGGTAGCTGAGATTACAGTCTCCCACTACCTTGCCCAGCTAATCTTTTATACTTATTTATTTATTTTTGAGACAGAGCCTTGCTCTGTCACCCAGGAGGTAGTGCAGTAGCACCATCTCGGCTCCCTGCAAACATCACCTCCCAGGTTGAAGTGATCTTCTTACCTCAGCCAGCTGAGGAGCTGGGATTACAGGCACAAGCCACTATGCCTGGCTAATTTTTGTATTTTCAGTAGAGGCAGGTGTTTTTCATGTTGGTCAGGCTGGTCTAGAACTGCTAACATCAGGTGCTCTGCTTGCCTCAGCCTCCCAAATTGCTGGGGTCATAGGCGTGAGCCACCGCAACCTGCCACCTCCAGGCATTTTGATTTTCTTTCCTTTTTTCTTTTTCAGGTGGGATCTTGCTGTGTCAGTCAGGCTGGAGTACAATGGCTCAATGTCGGCTTACTGCGGCCTCCAACTCCTGGGTTCAAGCAGTTCTGTTGCCTCAGCATCCCAAATAGCTAGTATTCCAAGTGCATGCTAGCAGGCCCGGGTAGTGTTTCTATTTTTAGTAGAGACCGGGTTTGGCCATATTGGCCAAGCTGCTCTTGAACTCCTAACCTCAAGTGATCTGTCTGCCTAGGCTTCCCAAAGTGCTGGGATTATGGGCATGAACCACAATGCCCACCCGTTCTTTTCTGAGAAGGGGTCCAGAGCTGTCACCCAAGCTGGAGTGCAGTGTTGTGATCTTGGCTTACTGTGACCTCCACATTGTGGGCTCAAGCAGTCCTCCCGTTTCGGCCTCCCAAGTAGCTGGGACTACAGGTGTGTGTCACCATGGACTGGCTAATTTTTGTATTTCCAGTAGAGAGGGAGTTTTGCCATGATGTCCTGACTGGTCTTGAACTCCTGGCATCACATGATGCATCTGCCTCAGCATCCATATGTGCTGGGATTACAGGCATCAACTGATGTGTCCAGGCTGTTTTTAACTTTTATAGGAATTACCAAACTATGTTAAACAAAGGCTGCACCATTTCCGTTCCCGTACAGTATTTAAGGGTCTTGATTTCTCTCTGACATTGCGAACACTTGTGAATTTACATTTCTTGGATTATATCATTTCTAGTGTGTGTGAGAGGGTATGTCGTAGTTTCAGTTTAGATGGCCATAATGATAATGATACTGATCAATTTTTATGTTCTTGTTTTCCATTTGCATGTATTATTGGCAAAGTGTGTGTATGTCATTGTGTATGACATTGAGTATGCCATTCGATTTAGATGGCCATAATGATAATATTATTCATATTTTATGTGCCTGTTTTCCATTTGGATGTCTTATAGGCAGAGTGTCTGTTCAGCCATTTGTCCATTTTGTTATTTTGTTGTTTTTGTTGTTGATTTATACAAATTACACATTGTGGTTAACAGACTGTTAGATATGTAATACACAAATATTGTCTTCCTTTCTGTGGGTTGTGTTTACATTTTTTTTTTTTTTGAGATGGACGTACTCTAGCTCTGATTCCAAGGCTGCAGTGCAGTAGTGTGATCTCGAATCACGGCAACTTCTACCTCCTGGTTTCCAATGGTTCTGCTGCCTCAGCCTCCAAGGTAGCTAAGATTACAGTCTCCCTCTACCATGCCCAGCTAACCTTTTGTATATATTTATTTATTTTTGAGATGGAGTCTTGGTCTGTCACCCAGGCTGGAGTGCAGTAGCACCATCTCGGCTCACTGCAAACTTCACCTCCCGAGTTGAAGAGATCTCACTTCCTCAGCCAGCTGAGGAGCTGGGATTCCAGGTATATGCCACTATGCCTGGCTAATTTTTGTATTTTCAGCAGAGACATGTATTCTTCATGTTGGTCAGGCTGGTTGTCGAACCGCTAACATCAGGTGCTCCATTTGCCTCAGCCTCCCAAATTGCTGGGATAACAGGCGTGAGCCACTGCACCCTGCCACTCCCAGGCATTTTGGTTTTCTTTCCTCTTTTCTTTTTCAGACACTATCTTGCTGTGTCAGCCAGGCTGGGGTGCAGTGGCTGAATGTCAGCTTACTGCAGCCTCCACCTCCTGGGTTCAAGCAGTTCTCCGGCCTCAGCCTCCCAAGTAGCTGGGATTCCGAGTGCATGCTAGCGAGCCCCGGTAATTTTCATATTTTTAGACGAGATGGAGTTTTGCCATATTGTCCAAGCTGCTCTTGAACTCCTAACGTTAAATGTTTTGACAGTCTCAGCATTCCAAAGTGCTGGGATTACAGGAGTGAACCACCTTGCCCATGCTTTCTTTTTTGAGACAGGGTCCTGTGCTGTCACCCAAGCTGGAGTGCAGGCTTGTGATCTTGGCTTACTGTGACATCCACATTGTGGGTTCAAGCAGTCCTCCCGTTTTGGCCTGCCAAGTAGCTGGGACTACAGGTGTGTACCACCATGAACTGGCTAATTTTTGTATTTCCAGTAGAGAGGTGGTTTTGCTATGTCAACCTTGCTGGTCTTGAACTGCTGGAGTCACGTGGTGCACCTGCCTTCTCTTCCCCGGGTGCTGGGATTACAGGCATCAACTGATGTGGCCAGCCAGTTTTTTTCTTTTTGAGGAATGACCAAACTATGTTGAAAACAGGATGCAACATTTCTTTTCCCCATACGCTATTTAAGGGTTGTGATTTCTCTCTGACCTTGCCAACACTTGTTAATTTACATTTCTTGGATTATAGCCTTTCTAGTGTGTATGAGGGAGTATGCCGTGGTTTCAGTTTAGATGGCCATAATGATAATGATACTGGTCATCTTTTCGTGTGCTTGTTTTACATTTGCATTGTTTTACATTTGCATGTATTATTGGCAAAGTGCATGTATGTCATTGTGTATGTCATTGTGTATGACATTGAGTATGACATTGAGTATATCATTCAGTTTAAATGGCCATAATGAAAATGATATTATTCATCTTTTATGTGCCTGTTTTCAATTTGAATGTCTTACAGGCGGAGTGTATGTTCACCTCTTTCTCCATTTTGTCATTTTTGTTGTTGAGTTATACAAATTATACATTGTGGTTAACAGACTGTTAGATTTGTAATGCACAAATATTTTCTTCCTCTCTGTGGGTTGTGTTTTAACTTTTTTTTTTTTTTTGAGATGGACAGGCTCTTGCTCTGTTTCCCAGGCTGGAGTGCAGTGGTGTGATCCCGGGTCACGGCAACCACTGCCTCTTGGTTTTAAATGATTCTCCTGCCTCAGCCTCCCAAGTAGCTGAGATTACAGTCTCCCACTACCATGCCCAGCTAATTTTCTGTATTTATTTATTGACTTTTGAGACGGTGTGTTGCTCTGTCACCCAGGTGGGAGTGCAGTAGTGCAATATCGGCGCACTGCAACTTCTACCTCCCAAGTTCAATTGATTCTTCTCCCTGAGCCTCCTGACTAGGTGTGATTACAAGCCTGTGCCAGCACACCTGACAAATTTTTGTATTTTTCATAGAGATGGTGTTTCTCCACAATGGTCATGCTGGTTTCAAACTCTCAACCTCAGTTGATCTGCTTGCCTCAACTTCCCATAGTGCTGGGATTACAGGCTATGAGCCACTGCACCTGCCACTCCTAGGTATTTTGGTTTTCTTTCTTTTTTTTGAGATGGGTCTTGCTCTGTCGGCCAGGGTGGAGTGCAGTGGCCTGATAACTGCTCAATGGAATTTCTTCCTCCTGGGTTCAAGCAGTTCTCCTGCCTCAGCTTACCAAGTAGCTGGGATTAAAGGTACCTGATGCCATGCCTGACTAATTTTCATCTTTTTAGTAGAGATGGGGTTTTACCATGTTGGGCAAGCTGGTCTCGAATTCCTGACCTCAAGTGATCCGTCTGCTTTGGCCTCCCAAAATGCTGGGATTACAGGCATGAGCCACCATGCCCGGCCTTTCTTTTTTGAGACAGGGTTTTTTGCCATTTCCCAGGCTGAAGTGCAGTGGTGTGATCTCGGCTTACTGCAACCTCCACATTGTGGGCTCAAGCAATCCTTCTGTCTCAGCCTCCCAAGTAGCTGTGACTACAGGTGTGTGTCACAATGCTCGGCTAATTTTTGTATTTTTACTTGAGACGGGGTTTTGCTATGTTGTCCTGGCTGGTCGTGATCTCCTGGACTCACATGATCCACAGGTTTCGGCTTCCCAATGTGCAGTGATTGCAGGTATTAGCTACTGTGCCCAGACAATTTTTCACTTGTGATTAATACGAAACTATGATAAAAATAGGCTGCACCATTTTATATTCACATACGATATTTAAGGATGGTGATTTCTCTCTGACCTTGCTGACACTTGTTATTTTATATTTCTTTGTATTATAGACTTTTGAGTGTGTGTTAAAGGCATTTATCATTGCGGTTTCCATGTAGACTGCCATCATGAGAATGATATTGATCATCCTGTTATGTGCTTGTTTTCCATTTGCATGTCATTTTTTTCAAAACTTTTGTTCAACTGTTTTTAGATTTTGTAATTTGGTTGTTTTTGTTGTTGAGTCAGACAAATTATACACTGTGGTTAACAGACTATTGTTAGATATATAATCTACTGCGTGTTGTCTTTACACTTTCTTTTTTTTTTATTTGAAATGCAGTCTTGCTCTTTTGCCCAGGCTAGAGTGCAGTGGTGCGATCTCGGCTCACTGCAACCTCCCACTCTTGGGTTCACATGACTCTTGTTTCTCAACTTTTGAGTAGCCGAGATTACAGACTCCTGTTAACGTGTCCAGCTAAGTTTTTGTATTTTTTATTTTTCTTTTGGAGACGGAGTCTCACTCTGACACCCAGGCCTGGAGTGTAGTAGCGCAATTTTGGTTTACTGCACCTTCCACCTTCCGAGTCCAAGAGATTCCTGTGCCTCAGGTGGGCGCCGCCATGCCCAGCTCATTTTTGTATTTTCAGTAGAGACGAGGATTATCTATGTTGGTAAGGCTGGCCTGGAACTCCCAACCTGAGGTACGTGCTCATCTCAGTCTCCCAAAGTGCTGGATTATAGATGTGAGACACTACACTCCTCCTGTCCCAGGCATTTTGGTTTTCTTTTCTTTCTTTCTTTCTTTCTTTTTTTTTTTTCTGAGGTGGGATCTTGCTTCTGTTTGCCAGGCTGTAGTACAGTGGCCTGTTATCAGATCACTGGAACATTAATCTCTTGGGTTCAAGCAATTCTCCTGCCTCAGCCCCAGAAGTAGCTGGGATGACAGGTTCATGCCACCACACTCGGTTAAATTTCATATTTTTAGTAGAGACCGGGTTTTGCCACATTGGCCAAAGTGGTCTTTAAGTGCTGACTTCAAGTGCTCTTTCGGCCTCCATCCCTCAAAGTGCTGGGATTACAGGTGTGATTCACCATATCCAGCCTTTGCATTTTGAGATGAGATATTTTGCTGTCTCCTAGACTGGAGTGCAGTGGTGCGATCTCAGCTTACTGCAGCCTCCACATTCTGGGCTCACACAATCCTCCTGTCTCAGCCACCCATGTAGCTGGGACTACATGTGTGTGCCACCATGCTGGGCCAATTTTTCTATTTCTAGTAGAAATTGGGTTTTGCTGTGTCATCCTGGCTGGTTTTTAACTCCGGAACTCATGTGATCCACCTGCATCGGTCTCCCAGTGTGCTCTTATTACAGGCATTAGCTATCATGGCCGGCGTATTTTTAACTTTTTGAGGAAACGACAAACTATGTTACAAATAGGCTGCACTAGAGAAATGCAAATCAAAACTTCATTGAGATAACATCTCACGCCAGTTAGAATGTCAGTCGGTAAAAAATCTAGAGACGACAGATGCTGAAGAGGATGTGGAGAAATAGGAACACTTTTATGCTGTTGGTGGGAGGGCAAATTAGTTCAACCATTGTGGAAGATAGTGTGCCAATTCCTCAAGGACCTAGAAATAGAAATTCCATTTGACCCAGCAATCCCATTACTGGCTATATATCCAAAGGATTATAAATCATTCTATTACAAGGACACATGCACACGAATGTTCATTGCAGCACTGTTTACAATAGCAAGGACTGGGAACCAACCCAAATGCCCATCAATGATAGACTGGACGGGGAAAGTGTGGCACATATACACCATGGAATACTATGCAGCCATAGAAAACAATGAGTTCATGTCCTTTGTAGGGACATTGATGAACCTGGAAACCATCAATCTCGGCAAACTGACAGAAAAACAGAAAACCAAACACCACATGTTCTCACTCATATTCAGGCGTTGAACAGTGAGAACACATGGACAAAGGGAGAGGAGCATCACACACTGGGGTCTGTGGAGGGCATTTAGTGGGAGTTGCCGAGGGATATCATGGGGAGAAGTGCCAGATATTGGTGATGGGGAGAAAGGTAGCCAACCATATTGCCAAGTATGTACCTATGCAGCAATCTCGTATATTCTTCAAATATACCCCAGAATCTAAAACGCAGTAACATACATATTTTTTTAAAAAAGGCTGCACTATTTTATATTCCCCACACAGTATTAAAGGATGGTGATTTCTCTCAGACCTTGCTAACACTTGTTATTTTACATTTCTTGAGATTATAGCCTTCCCAGTGTGTGTCAAAGGTATATGCCATTGTGGTTTCGGTGTGGATGGTCGTAATGGTAATGATACTGATCATCTTGTTATATGCTTGATGTCTGTTTTCATGTCTTATTAGTGAAGTGTGTGTTTAACTGTGTCTCTATTTTCTTTTGGAGAGGAAGTCTTGCACTGTTATCCTGATTGGAGTGTAGTGGGGACATCACAGGCTCCCACTACCATGCCTAGCTAATTTTTTGTATTTTTTTCTTTTAGAGACAGAGTGTAGCTCTGCTGCCTAAGTACAATCTCTGAGAGCATTAGTACAATCTCTGCTCATTGCAATCTGTACTTAATATGTTTAGGCTCAGGGTTAGGGTTAGTGATTAGAAATTAGGGGTAAGGGATTACGGGTTAGGGGTGCGTGGCATGGCGTCTTGGCCCTGGCGTCAGTGGTGGGGCGGCCCGCCTCGGGTGCGTCATGCATTGTCCAGCCCTTCTTCAGAATTGCAGTCTCCTCAGTATACATCTGTGGGGAACCATGAGTGCGGAGCTGCATTCTCCACTGTACAGACGTAGCAGGCATAGCCTGGCTTCATCTCTGGGTCATGTCTAGGATAAGTAAATTCCTTCCTGTTTGCAGCCCTGAATGCTTAGGGTCATAGAGTAGTAAGATCTCGTTATGGAAAACTTGACACCAAAAGCTCCTCTGAATCCTTCACACCTATGTTCTCCCCACCCAAGGCCAGGCGGCTTCAGTGCGCGTTTTAATAATCAACACAGACAAAGAAGTGAAAACATAGAAACTAACATGTAGTTAGGGTTGAAGGTGAGGATTAGGGCTAAGAGCTAGGGTTAGATTTTAGGATTTAGGGGTTAGGAGAATTTTAGGCAAATTTGAAGGAAGGAATGATTCATGAATCATGCCTGAAGCACCTGAATGAAAATTAGGGCTTGGGGCTTTGAGCTCTTAGTGGTGGCAGCTAAGTGAGGTTTCTCATTGGCTCCAGCTGGGCGACCACCAGTTATGGGGATGGTTCCCTCAGCGTCAATAGTCATGCAGCCAACTGGCAGCTGGGCTTTCTGTCATTAACTGGTTGGTTTGTTAACGTTTTTTAAGTCAGTTTACATGTCTTGAAGTTGGGTTTCCATTTGCTTAGGCAAGACCTCAGGCTAACGGCTTCCTCCTTTTTTGCTTTAACATGTCAAAACCATAATTCATTTTCATTTTACTTTCCTGGCATTAATAGAAGTAAGTTTACATTTTTGTTGTCATTCAGAAAGTTGGTTTTATTGGCAACCTATTTGTGATGTTGCACAAAATAATATTTGTTAATTATTAGCATCTTAGATTCGATGAAATATGTTAACCCTATTAAGTTTTGTTATTAAACCATAGGAGGAGTGCAATTGCTTTTTTTTTTTTTTCTCCTGGGCTTTAACCATTTAAAATACACTCAAGCATCTCCTAACACTGTGGATACTTTCTGAGAAATGTGTCCTTAGTGATTTCATCTTTGTGCAAACACCATTGAGTGTCCTTATAAAACCTGGATGGTGTAGCCCACTTCGGGTGTAAGTGATAGGGTATAGCTTCTTGCTTTCAGGCTACTTGCCTGTATAGTTCATGTCTGTACTGAATGCTGTAGCCAAATGTCATACCATGGTGACTGTGGATTGTGATCCCAAAATATCTGAGTGAGGCCTCAGTCAAGTAGAAAGCTTACTCCACCAAGGTTAAGGACATGCCTGTGACACAGCCTCAGGAAGTCCTCCAGATTTCCTAGAGAGTGAACCACACCACAAAAGAAAACATATGATAAATATGTTTACATGGATGTGTTATTTTAACATAAATCTTGTAAAATAGGCATTTCATTGAAATTATATATGTTTGCATCAATTACTTTGCAGCATTATGAATGCCCTTGTTTTGAAAAGTAGTAGTAGTTAGTGTCAATTACTACTTATTATTAGTACAAATAAGTAAGCAGATATTTGAAAAAATTTACAATTTTTAAATAAAGGTTTTATTTTAAATTAGTTTTAGATTCACACTGAAATTGGGAGGAAAATGCAGATTTCCTGTGTAGATCCAAACTAGTTTGGCCTCGTATTAACATATCAACATGTATCAGATATTTTATTAACATTTTATTTTTTTTGAGATGGAGTCTTGCTCTATAACCCAGGTTGGAGTGCAATGGCACAATACTGGCTCATTGCATTCTACTTCCCATGTTTAAGCGATTTTCCTGCTTCAGCCTCCCAAGTAGCTGGGATTACAAGTGCCCACCAGCACGATTGGCTAATTTTCTGTATTTTTCATAGAGACGGGGTTTCACCATGTTGGTCAGGCTGGTCTGGAACTCCTGACCTCAGATTATTGACCCGTCTAAGCCTTTGAAAACTCTGGGATGACAGGCATGAGCCACCATGCCCATCCTACTACCTGCATATTTACTTTGGTTAGGTATCTGTTCAGATATTTACCCAGTTTTAAAATCACGTATGTATTTTGTAAATATCTTCTCACATATCTCTTGTCTTTTTGTTCTCTGAATACAGTTTTGCACAGTAGAATACTTAGCTTTATGAAGTCAGTGTTATCAATATATTCATGAATTGGTATTTGATGTTTTGTGTTACGCCTCAACACCAAATTCACGTCATATAGATTTTTCTATTAGATTTTGTATAGTTTTGCATTAAAATTACAGTCTCTACACTATTTTGAGTAGGCATTTGTTTTTCTTAATTTGTATATATATTCATTTCATTCTTCATGGCTTCCAAAGTCTTCCATCACCGTCTTTGGGAAGGAATGGCTTCAGTTGGCTTCATTTTTGTTGTATTTCGAAAATTATTACCTTGAGTAAACTCAATATTGAATTTTATAGGTATTTCAGAACAGCCAGGAGGGGTTGCATGTCCACCTAGAAATGGAGCAAGAGTGTCTGTGCTAAGCTCTGGTGTCACCAGAGGGTTCAGGAACCCACCTCTGACCAACTTCCCTCTGAGGTGCAAGAAGCAGCAAGGAGCTTAATCTTCCTCAGGGCAGCATGAAGGTCGTGTCAATTGCCATGTTCATTAGTGAGTAACAAACTTCCTGTCCAAAGCCCTGAGTGTAGAGGAGAGAGTCTCTAGAGAGTACTCAGCAGAGGAAGGAATTCAGCTAGAAAAACGAAACCCTCAAATCCACTGTTTTGACCACATTCTCATCTTGTCAGTGTCCAAGACACAGTGGCTGCTAATAAATATTCTCACCGTGGTCTCTAATGTAGTAATCACACCATGCCCTAACACCAATATAATATTCACACCATGCCTTAACGCTACTATCCACATCATGCCATAACACTAATATATCCACACAGTAGCTTCTAATACTAGTAAATACAATAATGTCTACTAACTGGACTCTGTAGACATTGATACTTTTATAAGGATTGCACAGCTTTGGTTTAACTATAGCCTATACAATGGATTTTGATGAGGTTTTTGCTTTCCTGGCATGCTATTCATATGGTTGTTTTAAAAAGTAGTTTACTTTCCAATAATGTCATACTTCTAGGAATCTTCCAATAGCAATACAAAGTATAACCTGTTTCTTCTCTTAGATTCTGCAGCAGTCGTTGCTGTATCAGATTTACAATGTCCCAGAAAAAACTTCCGTATATTTTATCCAAAGTACACTCTCCCAGGTAACCACCACATAACCCCTAGATCAGGAAATCAGCATGGTTCCTACATGATAATTCAGTCTACAAACTCCTTTCACTTTTGCCTTCTGCAACACCTGGGAGTATGATGTGTTTTTTCATTGTTCTGATCCAGTTTTCTTCTCCTGGCACTGTTCCCCAGACTTTCCTGGATATTTGTCACCTTGACACATTTAAAGAGCATACAAGTTTTTGTTTGAACGCCTGTTCTCAGTTCTTTGTGGTATATGCTGAGGAATGGAATCATTGAGTCATATGGCATATCTATTTGCAACTGCTTGAAGAAACACCAAATGATTCTACACATAGGCTGGACCGTTTAATACTGTCAGAAGCAGTGTTTAAGGGTTCAAGTCTCTACACATCTTTGTCAACTCTTTTTTTTTGTTTGTTTTTTTAGTATAACTATTGTAGTGTGAAAGTATTTGAATGTTTTTTGAGACAGAGTCTTTCTCTGTGGCCCAGGTTGGAGTGCAGTAGCACCACCTCGGCTCACTGTGAACTTCACCTCCTGATTGAAGTGATCTTCCTACCTCAGCCAGCTGAGGAGCTGGGATTACAGGCACATGCCACTATGCCTGGCTAATGTTTGTATTTGCCATAGAGACAGGTGTTCTTCATGTTGGTCAGGCTGGTCTCGAACTGATAACGTCAGGTGATCTGTTCGCCTCAGCCTCCCAAATTGCTGGGATTACAGGCATGAGCCACTGCACCCTGCCACTCCCAGGCATTTTGGTTTTCTTTCTTTTTTTCTCTTTCAGATAGAATATTGCTGTTTCACCTAGGGTGGAGTCCAGTGGCTCTATATGGGCTTACTGCAGCATCCACGTCCTGGGTTCAAGCACTTCTCTTTCCCCCACCTCTCAAGTAGCTAGGCTTCGAAGTGCATGCTAGCACGCCTGAGTAATTTTCATATTTTTAGTAGAGACAGGATTTTGCCATATTGGCCAAGCTGCTCTTGAACCCCTAACCTCAAGCGATCTGTTTGCCTACACTTCCCAAAGTGCTGGGATTATGGGCATGAACCACCACGCCCGCCCCTTCTTTTTTGAGAAAGGGTCCTGTGCTGTCACCCAAGCTGGAGTGGAGGGTTGTGATCATGGCTTACTGTCACCACCAAATTTTGGACTAAAGCAGTCCTCCTGTTTTGGCACCCCAAGTAGCTGGGAGTACAGGTGTGTGCCACCATGAACTGGCTAATTTTTGTATTTCCAGTAGAGAGGGGGTTTTGCCATGCCGTCCTTGCTGGTCTTGAACTCCTGGAGGCACTTGATGCACCTGCCACAGCTTCCCCGTGTGCTGGGATTACAGGCATCAACTGATGTGCCCAGCCAGTTTTTTTCTTTTTGAGGAATTACCAAACTATGTTAAACACAGGATGCACCATTTTCTGTTCCCCGCACATTATTTAAGGGTTTTGATTTCTCTCTGACCTTGCCAACACTTGTTAATTTATATTTCTTGGATTATAGCCTTTCTACTGTGTGTGAGGGAGTATGTCATGGATTCAGTTTAGATGGCCATAATGATACTGATCAACTTTTTATGTGCTTGCTTTCCATTTGCATGTATTATTGGCCAAGTGTGTGTATGTCATTGTGTATGACATTGAGTATGACACTGAGTATGTCATTCAGTTTAGATGGCCATAATGATAATGATATTATTCACCTTTTATGTGCCAGTTTTCCGTTTGGATGTCTTATTTGCGGAGTGTATGTTTAGTTGTTTCTCCATTTTGTTATTTTTATTGTTGAGTTATACAACATATACCCTGTGGTTAACAGACTTTTAGATATGTAATGCACATATATTTTCTTCTTCTCTGTGGGTTGTGTTTTCATTTTTTTTTTTTTTTTTTTTTTTAGATGGACGGACTCTTGCTCTGTTTTCCAGGCTGGAGTGCAGTGGTGTGATCACAGCTCATGGCAACGTCTACCTCCTGGTTTCAAATGATTCTCCTGCCTCAGCCTCCCAAGTAGCTGAGATTACAGTCGCTCACTACCATGCCCAGATAATCTTTTGTATTTTTTTTTATTTTTGAGACGAAGTCTTGCTCTGTCACCCAGGCAGGAGTTAGTAGCACCATCATGGCTCCCTGAAAACTTCACCTCCCAGGTTGAAGTGATCTTCCTACCTCAGCCAGCTGAGGAGCTGGGATTACAGGCATATGCCACTATGCCCGGGTGTTTTTTGCATTTTCAGTACAGACACGTATTCTTCATGTTGGTCAGGCTGGTCTAGAACTGCTAACGTCATGCACTCTGCTCGCCTCAGCCTCCCAAATTCCTGGGATGACAGGAGTGAGACACTGCACCCTGCCACCCCCAGCCATTTTGGCTTTCTTTACTTTTTTCTTTTTCAGATGGCATCTTGCTGTGTCAGCCAGGCTGGAATACTATGGCTCAATATCGGCTTACTGCAGCCTCCACCTCCTGGGTTCAA